>NW_023494799.1:26367499-26594999 GCF_904425465.1 Colossoma macropomum
AGTGGATGTTCAAAGTGGTCCTGATAAATAGATAGATAAATAGATGTACCTAATAAAGTGGTCATTGAGAGCATTTCAGAAAAACATGCATTCATTTCAAAGCTGAGAGATTAAGAGAGATCCTCAGCTGACTGCTTTGGCCGTAGCCTCCAGCAGAGATTACTCTGAAAGCTGCACCCATTCAGGTCTCCACCTGCCTAATCTTAGTCATTCAGTGATATCAGGAAATATTAAGACATTAGTTCAGGTTTCCTGGTGTTGGGTAACTTATTTCAAAGCACAGACTTTCCCTACCACCTTAAAACTTTAAGGCAAGACTGCAAATCATTGACGGCTACAACACTGCTGAGAAGGTCATTTTCCAAACTGGATCACAAAACAAGAAGGTTTATCAGAGAGGCCATCATGAAGTTTACAAGAGCTTTGAAGTTTAATGGCTAGCTGTGGCGACAGTGAGCGACAACACCAACAACAGAGCTGGTGGTGCAACTAATGAGGATACTAATGATTTTGTCTTTAAGCACATGTTCTCTGGCCACTGTTTGCACAGTTCTTGAATTCACTTAAGTCAGCACTTAGATGTGTAAGCTATAACTGGATGTAAGTGGCGGGATTCATAGGTCATGTGAGTCAATATAAATAGCACTGATTCATGTGTTTTTTTTGTGTACAGCTAGTCCACCTGCAAACAATGGGTATATATATATTATTACATGCTTTTTGTAAAGCATAGTTAAGTCAGTGAGGTCTAAACAGTCATTCAGAGGGGTTTGATGTGAAGATGTGAACTCGGATTTCTTTACAGTGGTGATAGGAACTAGGGGTCATGATGTCTACAGCTAAAATATAGCCAATTTATTTACTGTTCAAAATGACCAGTGAACTTACATGTGTTGTCTGAGTTTTATATGTAATGTTGATGATGGTAAAATAGTCATAAATCTGGTCAAATTTATTTTCCTTTGAGGACTATTTTGCCTTACGGTGCTCTGCGTGTGCCCCTCCATCATTAATGGTCTTTAAAAAAATACCAAAACCTGATCTCAAAACTATCTTAAAGCAGCGTCTCAGACATCAGGCAGCGTATCCGTAACTATTACATGTAATAACTTTCTATGATGGAGCTTTTAAACTCTTCAGACGTCTGGTTCCCATCACCACCACTGTGAACAGTTTGGGCTCTGTAAGTTTCTCAATAACAGTGCATTTCACATCAAACCACCCTGAATGTCGTGGTTTACGTCTTAGCAACTTAAATATGCAAATTAGATACTTTTGAAGTTCCTTTTTAGGAAATTTGGCATTCTTATATAGATAATTATGTGAGGGAGATATTAAAGGACCCTACAGTTGTTCTGTATTTATTGTAATTTGTCATTTTTTTAACCAAACCTGCATTTTTAGTCATGTCTCTGAACAAAATTCCATCTTAAAATCCCATATTTAATCTTTTTTGATGTTGGAGAACCTGTTTTCCTCTTTCATCAAGATTTTTCCTTTTTATCCCTCAGAATCCCCTAAAGCAGGTCACGCCAGCTGTATGTAAGTTCAAACATAGGCTGGTTGTAACATTTACAGCTGTTGACTAAGTTGAGGTTTACACATTACTACATTAAAATGGGTTCCACCACACAAACTACACTCTTAGAAAAGATGGTTCTTCAAGGGTTCTTTAGTAAAGGGAATGGTTTTATTTAGAGCCATGAGTTCTATATAGAACCATTTGCATACTTATGTTATTTATGCTTCTATGTAGAACCTTTTTGAAAATGGTTCTACATACACACTTAAAAAGTGTGGTTCTTCAAGGGTTCTTTAGTAAAGAAAATAGTTCTGTTCAACAGTCAAAGAACCCTTTACATGAAGGTTGAAAGGTTCTTCAGAATAATGGAGAATGTGCTGTCGGTGGTTTTTGAAAAGGGTTCTATATAACAAAAAGGGTTCTTCTATTGTAACAAGCTTGACATCGTAACAGTAGAAGAACTCTTTCGGGTGCTATACAGAACCATTTTCAAAAAGGATCTATATATGTATATATTACCATCTACCTGAAGAACCATTTAACGATGCACAGAACCCCTTAATCATGCAAAGTGTTCTTTTGAATGTTTGTGGTTCTATATAGAACCATTTTCTTTACCAAAGAGCTCTTGAACAACCATCTTTTTTCAAGAGTGTAGTACCAAAAAGGGTTCCGCTGTTGTTATGATGTCAAACTTGTAACAATAGAAGAACACTTTCTGGTGCTATATAGAACCCTTTTCAGAAAGGTTCTGTATAGAACGATCTAGAGCATGTTCTCCATCAATCTGAAGAAATTCTTTCTCAATGCAAAGAACCCTTTGATCATACAAAGAGTTCTCAGAGTGTTCATGGTTCTATATTGAACAATTTTCTTTACCAACTCTGGAAGAACTCTGGAAGAACCACAGTGTGTTGCACCAAAAAGGGCAGCTGTTGTTATGATGTCAAGCTTGTAACAATAGAAGAATCCTTTATGGTGCTATATAGAACCATTTTCAGAAAGGTTCTAAATAGAACCACCTACCTGAAGAACTATTTAATGATGCAGTGAACCCTTTAATCATGCAAAGGGTGCTTTGAGTGTTCATGGTTCTATATGCAACCATTTTCTTTACTAAAGAGCTCTTGAAGAACCATCTTTTTAAGAGTTTAGCACCAAAAAGGGTTCTGCTATTTTTATGATGTCAAACTTGAAACAATAGAAGAACTCTTTTTCTTGCTATGTAGAACCATTTTCAAAAAGGTTCTGTATAGAACCATCTAGAGCATGTTCTCCATCAATCTGAAGAACGCTTTCTCGATGCAAAGAACCCTATTATCATGCAAAGGGTTCTTTTAGTGTTCATGGTTCTATATAGAACCATTTTCTTTACCAAAGAACCCTTGAAGAACCATCTTTTTTAGTGTATTGTTTTAACGTTGAGCTCAGTAGTTACTAAATGTTCCCACCTCCCTCTAAGCAGGTCTAAGTGTTGGGGAAACTAGTCTAAACTATATAGAAACAGAAAAAGAGCAAAAACATGACCTTCTTTTGAACTAAGCTAAAAACTCTAAATGCAATACGATGTGATTTTACTTCCAACTCCAATCATCATGTCTTTAACTCTGAACATGAACAAACACCACACCTCCAGCTCAGTGAGACTCAACCTGCAAAGAAAATGCATATTTGTCTGTCACAAGGAAATATTGAAGAATAAACAGACAGTAGCTTTACTCAATTCAGCTTATGCACATCGTTCTCTTTATTACTGGATATTTTTCCATGGGAAAAAGTTCAAAAAGTGCAAGCTGCCATCACTTTTTGATGTTAGCATGTTTATAGACCATAGTCTCTGAACATGTTATCGTCATGTTAAAGCAGCGCACTTAAGAATTTGTGGTGCAACCAATTTAGTCGGTGCCACCCAGTCCTGGAGACTTCCTGAAATGTGCTATGATGGAAGCACCACCATTAGTAAACTCTTTCAGCGCTCAGTCAGTCATGTGTTTATTTGAAGCAGAAGTTGTGTGAAAGTGGTCATTCTGCATGGCAACACTGGGCTGATAATCAGACTGTTGGAGCTCTTATCTGTTGTAGTGTGATAAATGTTGGGTGCAAAATGTCTGTGTAGAACATTGTAGCTTCATGACTAACTGAATAAGAAAGACTTGCCTGCGTTTTAAAGCCACATCAGCTGCCACTGGCAAGTCTGTGCATGTGAGGCTGAAGCGAAGTTACTGCTGAGTCTCTGTGTTTGTTTTTTTGCTAACATTTCACTGCAGTTGCTTGTTTTGTTCTTACAGCCCTTGGTGATTAGTAATACCGCTGTTACTGTAATGATACATTGTTATCATTGTCATTTTTGCAACAACCTCATTATATATAGTTGCTGTCAGAACAAAAAAGTAACTTGACAGGAGACTTTCAGACTTAACCTCCACTTTGCTTGACTAGACATTTTTTTTGTATTTTTATTGATTGGGTGATGCACGTGCTGCCTTTGGTTCAGTAAAACTTTGCTCCACATCTCAGATATCCAGTGTTTTAGTGTTGTAGCACAAATTTTCTTCATTTGTGTCTGTGTCCTTCAGTGAGGTCTTCTTGACAGCTATACATCCTTTCAGACTCATAGCACTGAGTTGTCCTCTCACAGTGAAAGGATGGACAGAAACACCTGGATGTTTTCAGATCTGAAGCAGCTTGATTTTCTGGTCTGCAGCGCCAGAGTAATTTAGAGTGCCATAACTCAATGAAAAAAAGGGTAACTGACTTCAAACTTCACAGGACTATAGGAATATTATGCACCCTCTCCAACGGCCCATGACTTTTTATTGTAGTTTTCGGGAAACTGGAGATAACCACATTCAATATCTGATGTTTGAAGCACTGCAGATTGGCAGAGAAATGTTAGAATGAAGCCAAACTTCACAGGTAGAGCGTGATGTGCCCTTTCCGACGAGCCCTGGATTGTATTGCTAGTCTTCGGGAAACCCGAGATAGGGACCCCAAAATCATAGACTCCTACCCTGTTGACTTTTCTGAGGTGTCCACGTTCTTAGTGTCATGATCATGTGATCAGCAACTATTTGACATAAAGCATAAAGCATCATTGCAGAGCAGTAAAGTTGACAAGTCGACTAGTCTGTGCAACCCCTAGAACCTAATGACGACTTTGACTGGAAAGCAGATAAGTGAAGGGTGGTCTCTGACATTTACACAGTAATGTATATTATTATATTTGTCCTCACAGGCCTTGGAGATTGTCCTGTCGTGTATGAGCGGCCTTGGCGTCTTTTCCTCGTCCCATCCACCCATATGTGCACAGTCGGAATGGAAAACGGCACTGGACACAAAAAGACGCTGTTCGGGAACCTGCGGCTGCGGGCCAAGTGGCCACGGGGCAGTAGTGCCCACAAAAGCTCCAGCAAGCAGCAGGAGCGGAAGCTGGACCAGCGGATGAGCTCCTCTGTGCCGGATGTGAGGTCTACGAGGCCCACCCTGCCTTCACGCCAGGACATCCATCCAGCACTCTTTCAGGACCCTCTCTGTTACAGCAGCCCCTCCAGCCCCCTCAAACAACCTATACAAGAGAGAGGGGTCAGTGCCCAGCTTTCTGATGGCTTGCTGGCCATACCCAGGCCCTCTTCTGGTTGGACGTCCCAAGAGTCAATCAACGGCAGTCTGCTCGAGGAGCAGAGCCTTTTTTTGGAGGCTCCAGAGGAGATGGACGGAAGGCAGCTCAGTTCTCGGCCCAAAGCGGAGCTGCCTTCACTGGAAGTGTCGGAGGACTCGACAGAGGTATGAGTTATTTCTATTTGCTATTTATAGTTTAGTTATTAAGTTATTCCAGCATTCAAATCTCTATCTGTTGCATACAGTCAATAACCACATACAATTTCACTGTACTCAGTAAAGAACAGAACACTTGCTGACTTAAGCAGATGGGCAGGTGCTGAAGGAGAATTAGTTTCTATTGTAAGCAGCAGGTTTTTCTGGTACAGGGAAATGCCTCAAAATCATCATTCATGGTAATTGACTGCATGTTATAGCAGCACATTTAGATTTAAAAAATGTAAAGCTTAAAGCAGAGCCAAGTAAGTCTGTGTTTTTGTTTATATTTGTTGCCTATATTAGCACATTAGCACATACTGAAACATATTTACAGCCACGATGGTAAAATGGACATAAAATTCTTTAGTATATCTTTAACTGGAGTTTACAGGATGCTTTAATGCAGACTTGCTCTGTGATTTATTGGATGTTATTGCTGTTCTCTTCACTAACATTATAACATTTCAACATTGATGCAGATGAATCAATTACAGTCGATTATATACAGTCATGAGCAAAGGTTCGAACACCTCCAGTCATATTATATGTTGATGTTTGTGAAAATAAGTTCACACATTCTCTTCAGAGAAAACACTTAAATATGGCATTTTTCTGTAAATTTTGGTGCTCAACTTCACCAAAACAACTTTGGTATTTACTGAGTTTAACATATTTAAAATATGAAACATAAAGCATCATAACTTTTGCACAGGCTACATTATTTAGGTAAAAATAGGTTAAATTCGGCAAATAAACAGCATTTGTGTGTAAAAATGTGTAGACGTTTGTTCTCTAAGGAGGACGTTAACTTGTTTATGCAAAATCAACAAAACATGTAATTTCAGCAGGGATGATGTCATTTTTGAGTTCTTTTTTGCCCATAATAAAATTCAAGGCTAATTTCAAATATAAAAAACACAAAAATCTTGGTGTATTGTTTTACTGTCTATATTTCACTTCTGTGTAAATAATTCCTATAATCACATTCAATCACATTCAAATTCTGAATGATACCAGAATAATTTAATCAAATTTGAGATTTCAAGGTGCATTAAATTTCCTGAAGAATTGCAGCACATTCAAATCAAATTGTTGTGAGGTCACAGAGTTACACTCCTAGTGCAAAAGTCTTTAAAACTGTTTATTTGGCAGTAAGCCTGTTTTGCTTGTAAAAACAATTTATAGCATTCAAAGAAATGCACATAAACATAAATATATTAAAACATTTGCGGTATGTCTTAACCCCATCCATTTCATGGATTTGTTCAGTTTCACCAACCGCCCACCTGATTAAACTTCAATGATTATTGAGGTTTAAGGAGGAGATTGTTTGAATGACTTGGTTTACATCTCACCAGAGTAGTTTGATGTGAAATGGTGATTGTAGAGAAACGTATTGACTCAGATTTCTGTAAAGTGGCTGATAGGAACCAGGGGTTGCAATGCCTACAGCACTAATATAGCCACTTAACTTGCTATCCAAAACAACCAGCGACCCTGCATGTCACTGCTGTTGGAAGAAAACTTTGTATCTCCAATTTTGTTGTTTTTCAGTTATTTTGACGTAATTTGAAAATACTGTCGCCCTATACATTGTGTGTAAATTACATGATGAATGGACCAAAAGAAACGACCCAAAATGACTTGGGGAAAATGTCTGATTCTGTTGAGTTACATTAAAAGTAAAGTAGTTTTTTTTTCTTCTCTTGTAAAGTTACCATTTTGGAGATACGAGGTTTTCTTCTGACAACAGCAATGTGTTTTCTGAGAAACCTGAAATAAATGTTTTATTTTGGAACTGTTTCGCTTACCTTTTCACATATCTCTGCACCACAAATGGGTATTCATAAAACATTTTAGGCCAAAACCCTCTCAAAACCTAGATCAATGTCTCAGACATCAAGCAGCAGATTTCTAACAGCTTCATGTAAAGCTTTCTGTGAGGAAGCTTTTAGAAGCATTAAACTCCACCAGACATCTGGTTCCTATCACCACCACTGTGAGCATTTCTGAGTTGTTAAGTTTCTTCAGAATTGAGCTTTTCACACCAAACCACTCCGAATGGCTTTGTTTACATCTTAACCATTTAATTTTGTGGAATTTGTGAAAATCTGTGAAAACCTTCTTTAGGATAACACACCAACAGATACAAAGACACAGTTTATTTCTTTCATTTGTATAGCCAAATAAACATTTACTGCGCAGATAAGAAGCTTTCTTGTAGAGCTGGAAGATATGGCAAAAAAAAATAGTGGTACTTAGAATTTTTCATGATGCACAATATTTGTTTTATCAGATGTCTGATCAGTTGGAATAGAGAAAGACCCAGTAGTGCTTTATTTTAAAAAATGCTATCAAAAACAGTGAATATAATGATTTTTATTCAATATTTGACACACTGTGTTGTGATAAATCCACTAATTTTGCTCTCTTCATAATGAAACATGCAGCTGGTCAGTGTTCTACAAATACTGACGATATACATGATATGTTCAGAAAAGCATACTGTATTGTGTTGCGACATAATTTATCACAATAATGATATATATTGTCGTATTGCCCAGCTCTAGTCTCATGTAATTTTCTCAGGTGGCCTACGATTTTTGCACAGTAGTTTTTTTTGTTACTAAGAGAAACAGTGCTAAAGGGAAGTCTGTATTACTGGTTTTTGTCACTCTCCTCTTGACTGGTAATGTGGATCAGTTTCAAGCATTGTTTGAAGAAGTCCGTGCTTCAACACATGGTATTTGTTCTTTGTTCTTGCATTATAATATTCAGATACTCTTCCCTAAACTACTGTTCACAGGTTTTGAAAATAGATGATTGTCCAGTTTTCATTACATGATTAAACTGGAAAGCATGTAATAGTCTTAGCAGTAGTCTTATAACAATAGCAGTGGCAATGGTCTTATAACACTTTCAGGCAAGTCCTAGCTTAACATTCTAGTGTATCTATCAAACAAAGATCACATGTTAAACAATACGATCCATATGTCCAAATTTTGAGCACAGACAGCAAATAGTTTTGTGAACTATGCTGTCATCAGTTTTTCAACATTAATCTGGCTGTTAACAGGCTTCCCATATATCATTTACTCAGCAGCTGAATGGCAATGTTTGCTAGTGGTCAGCTGTGCTAACAGTGTTGTATTAAAAAGCATCTATGCAAATCCTTCAAACAAACGTGGGTGTCAGGTGGAGGCTGGTTGGACAACTACTGTCCTGCAGCACTATGGAGCTTCTCTCCACTCTGTATGTGCTGTATAAGGAAGTAAAGGGTGAGAAAACGTGTTTTATGACATTTCTGAAGCTGTTAACATGAGTTTTGTATAGGTTAAGTAAATCCCCTTAAAACAGTTAAGTCAATAAATAAATGTACGTGACACCTTGTGCAATGTTGACCTAAAAGAATAGTTTACACAGTCATAGATGACTGGTGAAGACATGTTTGGTGTTCAAAGTTGGCGTCTTTAGTCGTGTACTGGCACTACGAGGCTGATACACTGAACTTCCATTACTTGTTAGTTACTTTAATACAACTAAATCAGCAGACTTCAGACACCAAACATGTCTTGGCCAGTCTAAAGAAGAGTTAAAAGAACAGTTGTGTGAGTGTGATTTTTTTTTTTTTTTTTTAAAACTATTGCTTTTCATAATGTTTGCCTAAGATATAATCATGTAAGGATCATGTGAAAACATCCACATGAAAAAAAAAGGTCTAACGCAGAACGACAGTTATTGGATTGTCATTTATGGGTTGTTTGCAATGGAAAGTGAAATTCTTCAGCTTCTTTATTTCTGCTCCCATGGCTTAAATTTCTTTCCTGCAGTGAAGGTATTTTTAATAAAGATGTTAAGTCCAGTGTGCTTTGTTGCTTTTGCTCAAATATGCAGCTCCAAAATTGAAGTGTGTGTCCAAAGAGTAATTACAATTGTATGTGTTTGGGCACCACTAGTCAAATGATACATTTTGTTGATGTTTAAATCAGGGGTTGGCAACCTAAATGTTAAGAGCCATTTTGTCCATTCTACAAAAATCAAATAACCTTGGGAGCCACAACATTTTATGTCCATTTTACCATCTTGGCTGTAAATATGTTTCAGTATGTGCTGATGTGCTAGTATAGGCAAAAAATATAAACAAAAACACAGACTTACTTTGCTCTGCTTTAAGCTTTGGCTCAGCTGTAGTCGCTTTTTTCGCATCTCCGGCAGGAAACTTTTTCGCAAAGGTAGAACAGTTTCTTGTAAAATGTCTCTCATGGTTTGACTTTTTACAAGGCTGAAGTTGCTTCTCTTTCACCAGTTTCTTGTTCAAATTTTCCCATTCCACCTAAGATGGTGCCTGAGGCACCAGACCGTAACTGCTGCACCATTTAGGGTGGAGTGGGACAGTTCGAACAAGAAGCTGGCAAAAGAGAAGCGACTTCAGCTTCATGATTTTATAGTTTTGATAGTCCATTCGTCGCCAAATTATCGATGTTCATCTTAAATCTTTCTCTTATATCAAGAGACTGTTATCTGAATTATTGTGAACAGCGGTTTGCACGCCAGTCTTTAGGGTTAAAGGTTGATGAATGCGTAAGATGATTTGCTGATAAAAAATCTTAAAACAATAGGCAAAGTTTTATTTTACTGCAAAGTAGGATTATTTTATTTTTACCTAAAAATGTAATTCTGCTGTGGAGCCGCAACAGGGCAGTAAAAGAGCCGCATGTTGCCGACCCCTGATCTAGATGAAAAGAAGTTGACGTTATAAATATAAATTTTGATGAACAATATTTGTGTATTTGCAACATATTGGAAAAAAAATACATACAATGTGTGTATAGTTTGGGCAACAATTAAGTTAGCCCCCCTTTGGCTGTCCTTACAAAAGAATTAACATAAATTTCACGTGTATAAACGTGTGGTTTACGCACACTTCACTTATTTAAAATGTGTTCACATAAAAACTTTGATTAATTATTCATCTTTACTTGCCAAATGTTTGTAGTTCAAAAATATTGTTTTTTTTTTTTACTTTTTTTTTTTTAAACGTTGTCTTCCATGTTCACTGAGATCTGACCACAGATTTTCAATAAAGTCCAGAGATGGTGACAGTCATTTCAAAACCTTAGTCTTTCCTTTTTTGGAGTATTTCAAGGTTGCTTTTGATGTTTGTTTAGGATCATTGTCTTCTTGTAATGTCTATCCTCTTCATCTGTGTCTTCACTGACTGTGGGACTTTAGCTTCTAGAATTTGCTAACATTTAGTAGAATCCTTTCTGCCCTCTATCTCCATAATATTTCCTGTGCCACTGGCAACCACATAACCCCAAAGCCTAATAGATCCACCTCTATGCTTAACAGTTGGCAAAGGATTCTCGTCATCAAATGCTGTTCTTTCTCCAAACATGCATTTGGTGATTGTAGCCAAGTAGTTTCACTTTTGATTCATTCACAGAACTTGATTCCAAATTCCACTGGCTCATGTACACTTTGTGTTACTTTAGACGCATACCAGACCAGTTGAGTTGAGCCGTCCTCCTTGACTTCCATTTATTAATGACATTTCAGAAAGTAGTCTTCTCTTGTTTCGTAAGACTTTGTTATCTTTAGTTTCAGATATGCCAGGCAGCTGCTCAGATGAGCCCACAGCTGTTAAGTGTAGGCACAGCACTGTGAGAGTTTGGAAAGTTCACAGAACTTATTGTGGTCTGGAATTGTCTATACCTGACTTGGATTAAGGCCTAATGAGTCAAATTAGCCCAGAGACTTTACACTACTGCATCAGCTGAAAGGGAAGTAGTAGTAGTAAGTAAAGTTTATTTATATAGCACTTTTTACAACAGGTGTCACAAAGCAGCTTTACAAGGAAATCAGCATTACAAAAAGAAATCCAAGCCCCCATGAGCAAGCCAGTGGCAACAGTGGCAAGGAAAAACTCGCTAAGAGAAACAGGAAGAAACCTTGAGAGGAACCAAGACTCAGAAGGGGAACCCATCCTCCTCTGGTCGTCACCGGATAGTAAACATTGTTAGTACAAAAACAGGGAAAACAGGTGGAGCAATAATTAATTTGATTAGTTTAGTTCATGCAGCAGCAGCGGCGGCAGCATCAGCATCAGTGGGGTCAGGTTGTGAGGGTGAGGTTTGCACGGCGTAATACAGCATGGAGCTTGATGGTGGTCAAGCCGGTCCAGAGGGCTGCCGAGCAGTGGCACCCGATTGGTGAAAGGGTGTCCAGACTTAAGCACAGGCCACATTTTGTTTCATTTTCTCCAATATGTTAAATTCAGCAAATAAATAATAATCATACATTAAAAAAACTGAAATATGTCATAACTAAGTTTGTTCAATGCAGAACTTTATGCAATGCTTCAACAAAATGTCAAAATGTTCACATGCATCAAAACAGTTAATAAGTGAATTCCTTTAGAAAACAAATGTTGACCACATTAAACCTGATACCAGCTCAGCTAGAAGATGTGGGTGTTTTTTTGGCACAGGAGCAAGAGTACCATTTTAATCTTTTATCAATTGCGTTTTATTCTCCTTTCATTAATCTCTTTTAGATACAGCAGAGACAGCGGATTGAGAACAATGACACTGATTCTCTTACCTCTCATGACACTGAGCAAAATACAGTGAGTAACGTTGTAAACTGTGTTTTTGTGAATTTGCTTTTATTTATTAGTTTATTAGTTTATGATTTTATGATCACACTTTAAGTGGATGACTTTTGTGATGCAACTTGTGTAGTGAAAATCTGATATTACATTATTTTGCAAGACATTTTTACAACGCAAGATGTAGTTTCATCATTTCGAATCAACACAGTGCACCAGCGGTGCTACAATTAAACTACTATACTATAAACTACTACAACATATTTCCAATGTGTCCAGTTGAATTAAAACTAACATATTATATCCACTACATCCAACTGAACAGGACTGATTATGCTGTCTTTAGTCTTGTTTACACTTGGCATTAAAAGCCAGTGTAAACTTTTACTTTTCCAGTGTAAAAAGTATGTCAACATATACGTTTCTGTTTTTCTGTTTTGTTTACTCTTTTCCTTGTAATGATACAAGGATGCCCAGAGTCCAAGAAGTCACTTGATTTGGGTAGAAAAGCCAGCCTCAACTTATCCTCCAACTTTCATTTCTTTGTTTATCCCCTCACCTGCTAGTCAGCACCGTCACAGGCATTTCGGCTAACGTAATTTTATACGAGTAACGAAAATGCCTTCCATTTACACTTGCGTTAAGTGGTCAAGATATGGCTTTGACCACCTCCAAATGGGGTTTGAGTGATTTGATCATAATCTGATGCTGGGGGTGTTTACACCTGACAGTTAAGTAAATCCAGACATGATCTGATCACCAAAAACTAAAGGACAGGTGTAACTGTGTCTGTGATCTGAATGTGTCCCAGTAGTTCAGATTAGGGCTGTACGATATTAACATAAAATGCGATGTTCAATAAAGCTGTCAGATATCATAATGACGATATGCAAATCAATTATTATTAAAATAGTGTGCGAGTGACGGAACGGGACTCCTTTTTTTTTTTTGATGTATAAATAGAAATCTAACATCTCCTTCAAGCAAGCAGAATACAGAATTACAAAAGCACCATTTACTATTCTGCAAAGTAAATTAAATACTAACAGCTACTTGCATCAGAACTGCAAGCACTTTTTTGTGCACTGGAAGGCCGAAAAACAGTCAAATTTACCTCAACAGCTTTTTCTATAAAGGCAACGAAAACAAATTAATCTTTATTTTTATATAGACACACAAGAACAAATATTTTTATTTAGTTATTTATTAATTTGTGCTTCGCTATTAAATATGTTTGTTACCGGCTTGTAGTTCAGAATGGATTATTATCAGTGTATTTTTGTGAAATATCCTGTCGCACCTGGCAGACAACAGCATCCGCCCTCCTCTGATCAGCTGTTAGCCCTGCTGCGCTGAAGTTCCACTTGTTACTGCTGCTAGTATTGTGATGTTATATTTTTACCATATCGCCCACCCCAACTGCTGTACGTTTCAGTTATATTGAGAATCTAAATGCTAGATGAATATTAAGTCTTGTGCTTTCATGCTTTGGTTGTAGATTCTGGACACACCAGGAGACACAGGGAATGTGTGCGAGAATCAGAGAGAATCTCCGAAAATGTATCTGCTCTCCATCAACCTTAAAGAGGGACGAGGCCTCGTCATAAGGGACCGCTGTGGTAAGGCTGAATTCTTGATTCAGGTGTGTATGTGTGTGTGTGTGTGTGTGTGTGTGTGTGTGTGTGTGTGTGTGTGTGTGTGTATATATATATATATATATATATATATGTATGTATGTTAATGTATGTGTGTGCACACATGCATGTGTATATGCGTGTGTGTGTGTGTGTGTGTGTGTGTGCACACTACACCCATTTCCATTGTTATGTCAGATACACTATATAGTCAAAAGTACTCGGACACCTATACATTACACCTACAGGACCTTTTATGACATCCCATTCTAAATCCATAGGTATTAATATGGAGTTGGTCCCCCCTTTGCAGCTATTCTGGGAAGCTTTCTACAACATTTTAAAGAGTGTCTGTGGGAATTTGTGCCCATTTATCCAAAAGAGCTTTTGTGAGGTCAGACACTGATGTTGGACGAGAGGGTCTGGCTCACAATCTCCATTCTAGTTCATCCCAAAGGTGTTTGATGGGGTTGAGGTCAGGGCTCTGTGTGGGCCAGTGAAGTTCTTCCACACCAACCACGCCTTTATGGACCTTGCTTTGTGCCCTGGGGCTCAGTCATGCTGGAACAGAAAAGGGTCTTCCTCAAACTGTTCCCACAAAGTTGATACAAAGAAGCATACAATTGTCCAAAATGTCTTGTTATTTTCAGAAACCTGAAAAGAAAATGAAAGAACCTTTAATATGATGAAAGAGTTCTTTGAGATTAATGAAGAATGTGCTGTAGATGGTTCTATATAAAGCCTTTTGGAAAAGGGTGCTATATAGCACCAGAATGGGTTCTTTTATTGTTACGATGTCAAGCGTGTAACAATAGAAGAACCCTTTTTGGTGCTATATAGAACCCTTGTCAGAAAAGATTTTATGTAGAACCATCTACATCGCATTCTGATGCAACAAACCCTTTAATCATGCAAAGGGTTCTTTTGAGTGTTCATGTTTCTGCATAGATTTCCTTTACTAAAGAACATTTGCACCAGTTTTTAAGTGTGTGGTTTGAAATAATTAAGACTATTTATTTAGTGTTTATTGTTTTCATTTTATTATGTTTATTTATATACACATTTTGCCAAGAGCTACATGAGCCTGGCCGCCTCTTACTGGCAGCGTGTTCATAGTCACCAGTGCCAGAGAAAGTGCACTCACATGTCTCTCTTTTGAAGCCAGCATTCCAGACAGCAATTCAAAACCTGTCCAAGGCCCCACCCATCGAGCCAGCGGCACACCTTCCACATTGTGCTGCTCGTCTAGTCCAGCACACAGGAGCCCCCTAGTTTCAGTTAAATCACATAGTTGTTAAAGCACTTCTACTCATTATTTGTTTTTTTTTTTCTACATTTTTGCATAGTTTTAGCCACACGCTGCACATTCTTTTTCAAACCTCACTTAGTTTCTGTTCTTTGCAAAGGAGGTATGATTCATCATGTTTGTAGTTTATGGTTTGTTTGGTGAGGCTGGGTGGTGAACTTGGTATTTGTTGTCTTTTGGTGGCCTAATTTTCCCATGCAAAAGCGATCTGATCTCGAACGGAGTTCCTGTTTAAGCGAGCCAAACAGTCCAAACTGCACGTTCCCGCTCACTTCGGCCCGTGCCCTTCCAGTAAGATGAAAAGGGATAACCTTTGATACTGAACAAATGAGTTCTTGATGAAAACGGCTCCCCCAGCCACAGAAAAAGCAGACGCAAAATTGTGGCCAAACAAGTTTTCAAAAATGAAAAGCCTTATCTAGAATCTGAAGAAAGTGCATTATTGAAAATGAAAGGAAAACTATGCATCCCTTTAGAATGAGCTGCTTTTGTTAACCTGTTAGGTGCTGGTACAGTTATTACGCTACATCACAGCTTTGCATACTACAGACTTTAACATTAGATTAATTAACCAGTTCACAAGTAAATGTTCTAGGACGCAATAAACACAACTGGGTTTGCTATGTATTTGTATATATTTTATATATGTTTCACTGCTGATATTCTAAAGCTTTTCTCTATTAGTTGTTTTATTTAGATGCTTTCCCAACACCAGCTGTTGCCTCAGAGCAGTGGTGTCCTCAGGAAATGATGAGGTTTGAAGTCAAGTTGCAGTAACCACATCCTTCTTCGCATCAAGGCCGGGTTACTAACACGTGGTAGATAAGTTTAGAGTAAGAAATAAGACGCGTTTAAAGCTAAAATTAGTGCTTCTGTCCTGTCATTTAATACCAAACGTAGCATCTTGCAGCATTTGTCTGCTTATAATGCAGAATCAGTATTCATGTTGAGCTTGTGCCTATGTTATAATGAGTTGTCTAATGTGATTTCAGTAAAATATGCAGTCTAGGTATATCAGGTGAGAAATAAGTACAGTGCAGAAGTGAACAGTACAGAATCTACATTAATGCATTGCATTTAGATTTTGGATAATATGGAAGAACAAAGCTTAATACTCACTATTTGGCCAAAAGTTTGTGGACAACTTACCATCATGAGCTTGTGAGATATCTCTTTCCAAAGCCATGGGCATTAATATGGAGTTGCCCCCTTTTGCACCATAACAGCCTCCACTCTTTTAGGAAAGCTTTCCACAAGATTTTGAAATGTGTCTCTGTGGGGAATTTCTGCCCTTTCATTAAAGAGCTTTGTGAGGTCAGGCACTGATGTTGGATGAGAAAGCCTTGCAGTCAACATTCCAGTTAATCTCAAAAGCGATGTCCAGTGGCGGTGTGCTTTACACCGCTCCAGCCAATGGTTGGCTTTGCTCATAGTCATCTTATGATGGTTTGTGTGCAGCTATTCAGCCATAGTACACAGTTCTTGTGCTGATGTTGCTCCCATGTGGCAGTTAGCTTCATGGCTGAGCTGTTGTTGCTCCTAGATGCTTCCATTTCACAATAATAGCACTTACAGTTGACCAGGGCAGATCTAGCAGAGCAGAAATTTCCCAAACTGACTTGTGGCATCCTATGACTGTGCTGTATTTAAGTTCATTCAGCTAATTCTACTGCCAGTGTCTATGGTTATGTGCTTGTATATAGCGACATTAAAGGTGGGTGAATACAAAATAATAATAATAATGAATAATGAATTTAATTTGGTGACATTACCTTTAGACAGGCCCCCCACCCATGTAAATTATATTATTTTGTATGCAAGAACTCAAAACAATTAATTATTTTTTAAATTCTTCATTCAGTTTCACTAGACACTCAACAAAATGGAGAACAATAATTACATATATAACAAATATAGAAATAAAATTTACAAACAACTAAAGTGTCTACATAGATAAGGTGAATAAATAAATAAGTAAAATGCAATAAAGAAATGCAAATTAAAATGCATAACATGTAAATTTGGACACCCCTGGTCAAATGGGTTTTTTTTTGTTTCTAATTTTTTCCTGTTTTTTTTTTTTTGTGAAAAGTGAAATTAAGTTCTTACATCCTCCACAGAGAACACACTCTGTACATTTTAATACACAATTAATAATCATGAGCATTAATTTGGTTCAGCTGTGCTCAGATGCCCAGTCTGGACAAAGTCATCCAGTCTTCTGCCAGTCATGTGACACAAAACATTTATCATAGGGATAAACAGAAGATAAGTCAAATTTGACCCAAACACAACCAGAGTGCTAACAGTTGTGGCTTCTGGAGGTGCAGAGATAATATTCCAATAAAGTTTTAACACAAAGGCCGAAACCAGAGTTGTAAGTTGGCCACATAAATTAAGAGGTTGTGTCAGTAGATACACAGAGAAACTGTATAAAGACTTCCTGAGTGGACTGATCATGCAGATTATACTTTTTGAGTGCAATATGCTGCTGATTCTGTGATATTCCAGATGATATTTCAAAATGACACTTTTGTATAAGAATAATGTTACGTTGCATTTTTACTTTCACTCTTGTCACCTTCCTTTGATCCTTCACATTTAACATCCTGGTTCTGTCTCTGCACTGAAAAAAAAGTGATTGAATTTACTTGATTGACATGAGTAGATGAATATATTTCATCAGTACAGTCACCATAAGAAGTAATTAAACTAAAGTTGTGTAATTTGTGTGGAAGCGTACACATGTAAATCAAAATAGTCAGAGCTGCTGAATTTGACATTCTCCATTTTGAAATGAAGGATTCAGAGTTAAGTTGCTAGATAACTATCAACTCTTGTAAGTTATGTAACTCAGTATAGGGCTTTGGTGTCTTTTTATTATCTCAGAATCACCTGAAAATCTGTCTAATATGATTATTGGCGGAAGAAACTGCTGCGAAGCATCTCTAAAATACATGATTACCTTATGCCTTGGGCTTTAATTCTGCTACACTTTGTTGTGTTTTGTTAAAAAAAATTGTCGGATTCCAAAATTCTCAAAATCTGAATGGTAGAAAACAAACTCCTCCTTCTTACGAGATCCCATCTGGCCTTCCAAGACTACTTCTTGTTTTGCTAAGTCTTGAATGTGTCTGTTTTCTAGGTACCAGCGATCCATATGTAAAGTTTAAGCTTGAGGGGAAGACATTGTACAAAAGCAAAGTAGTGTATAAGAACCTCAACCCCACCTGGAATGAGTGTTTCTCCTACCCCATCCGTAATCTGCAACACAAACTCTACATCAAGGTATCTATGAACTTCCAATTTGGACATTTCAAAAATTGCATTACCTGAAACATAACTGTGTATTTGATCTCCAGTGTCCCTCTACTTTTATCTTTGTTCAGGTCTATGATCAAGACCTAACCACAGATGACTTCATGGGTGCCAGCAGTGTTGACTTGAGTGAACTGGAACTTGAAAAGTAAGCGAATAACAGCATGAAATGATCTTTTTTTATTCGTTAAATATGGTCTAGTGCTCGGTTTTAAAGATTTCTTAATTTATTTACTTCCACAGGACAGTCGAGATGGTGCTGCCGCTCGATGACCCCAACAGTCTGGAGGAGGATATGGGCGTGATTATCATTGATATCTCCCTATCAGTCAGAGATGGGGACAGCAAAAAACTTGTAAGGAACCGAATCAGTCAAAGCTACTCAACATATGTAGGTTTTAAAGACTATTTCAACCAGAAATTGGCATCTCACTTACGTAGTCTCACTATCATCTCACTATCATCTCACTTATGTAGTCTCACTATCATCTCACTTACATAATAACAGATCTCCAGATCTCTTCTAGTTGTCAGTCATTAGTGGTGTTAGGATTTTTGTGTGATTAGAATAGATTTAAATGACGCTCTTGATTTAATAAACGAAGATGTATCTGTGCTGCTGGTTTTGTTATCTTGATTGTGAAGGCGATCTAGTGATGACTGGCATCTTCTATTTGCATGTTAATGTTATCTGGTCACTTGTCATTTGTTAGCAATTTTGTGAAATCATGCTTTAAGTAGAATACATCAGTGGTACTCTTAAATGAACAAGTAATCATAATGTTTTTTGTCATTCTCATTGTGATGGGAGTGGGTTCCAACCTAGTGAGGACTCTTCAGCATCTCATTTGCATGATTCTAACTAGTCCCTACTAGCAGTCAGTTACTATTATTGTTTGTATTCTTGTGTAATATATTCCTTTAAGTAGAGTACTTTTTTATGATGCTCTTCAATTGATCAATTAATTTGTACCTATGTGTTTTTTTTTTTTATTGTCTTCATTGTGAAGAAGTGGGCTCAGAAGGGAAAACGTAGCCTCCAGGTAAGAACAGAGATGTGATTTGTTTTGAATGTTAGTGATATAATCCTTATTCATCAAAGTTGCATACATTCAAATCTGACTATAAAATGAGTGTACGCAAATTTAACCCACAGTTTTGATGTTCATCAGTTTCTTTGGCGTATCTGCACAATCAAACTCATGTCTGTTATGAGTGTAAATATGAGCATATTAGTTTAACAACCTGAAAAAAAAGCTTGATTTGTGTTTAACAATCCAAAACTATTACCTGTATCATCTATAATAATAAGAAGAAGAAGAACAAGAATCATAATAATAGAAAATAACAGTAATACTAATCATTTGTGTGCTTGGTAATCCACTACATAAGTGTTTTAGATGCACATTGGTATAAACAAATGCTGCAACTATTCCATGTTCCATTTAAAGGTATATTACACTGTGCTTTTGTTTTATATTATTGACACCGGTCAAAAAATACAAAATACAAACACAGCTTGTGCAGAAGCATCTCATACACTGCAATCATACAGCATTTCAATGTGATATTTTAGGAAAATAATCACACTATACAATGACATCATTCTACCTTTTTTAAAAAAAAATCTAAGATGCTTTGTTTCACATTTGATTTTTTCCAGGTATCATAATTTTAACACTATAAAGTTTGGTCGGTAGGTTGAGCAGTACACTCGCCGCTCGACCTCAAAACTCACGTACAGCACAGGCACTGACTCACGAGTCGCTGAAAGCTGTCATTTTATCGGCTTCCTACTGAAACATTCGCATTAATTAGGTTTGATTTCATGTACTGAGGTTCATTCATCATTCACACTCAAATCTCCACTCATTTCCACATCATACAAATTAGAAACAGAGAAGTTCGGATGTCATCAAAGGTGGTTGCTTTTTTTTTTACTCAGGGCATTATTCTTATCCAGGGATGCTTAATCCCGGTCCTGGAAATCTACCACCCTGAAAAACTCAAATCAAACATACCTGACTCTGTCATTCAGATGTCCTGCAGGCCTTCATTGTCGTCTATGCGAGCAGACTAGGGTTTATTCCCGGCTCAGGCAAGCACAACAAGCTCTACAAATAAGAGTTATTGGGCAAAATGTTTTAACACTGCATTCACCTACATCTGTAACTGGATTAAAATTGTAAGCCACTTTGAATAAGAGCATCTGCCAAATACCATCAGTGTATATATGCATATAAATAGGAATGCTCCAGAATTTAAATGGAAATAAAAGCTCTTTTTTTTTTTGGCTTTTGAACAGGGACGATGCATTTTGTGTGTGTGTCTGTGTGTGTGTGTGTGTGTGTGTGTGTGTGTGTGTGTGTGTGTGTATATATATATATATATATATATATATATATATATATATATATATATATATATATATATATATATATGTCTCCTGTTCCAGCCAGTTATAATGAATTTTAACATTCTGTTGCAGTCAGGCTCGTCACCGCAGACCAAGCGTCTCTCTGAGTCTTTGAAGAAGAGCCAGTTGTGGACAGGGGTTCTGACCATCACGTTGATAGAGGGCCAGAATCTGCCTGAAGATGGACAAGGAGATATATTTGTGCGCTTCAAACTAGGAGACCAGAAATACAGGAGCAAGGTAGTAAACAAAGAGTGTGGGAGGTCATTACAGCTGCTCTATACAGATGTTGTCTAACCCTAATCTCATATCTGACAGACTCAGCCAGACTGAGAATTGGGGCTAAAATCGGGTTAAAAGTGTATACTGTAACATTTGTAGAGGAACTTTCAGCAATTCACTTTTTGTGGATTTTTTATATGTAAACTACTGGTTTTTGTGGTGATTATAATGGTCATTAAAGGATTAGATGGTAGCAGGTATCGATTTGCACAATTCATTAATTGGTTTGGAAATGGTCCTGCCTACAGACTCAATAGTCTTACTGGGAGACTTCAATGCTTATGTTGGCAATGACTGGGAGACCTGGAGAGGCGTGATTGGGAAGAACGGCCTGCCGGATCTAAACCCGAATGGTGAATTGTTATTGGACTTCTGTGCCAGGCATGGATTGTCCATAACAAACACCACCAAGTTCGAACACAAGGATGTTCATAAGTGTACATGTTACCAGAGCTCCTTGGGTCATAGGTCAATGATCGACTTTGTTGTCATTTCATCTGACTTGGGACCATATGTTCTGGACACTCGGGTGAAGAGAGGTGCTGAGCTGTCAACTGATCACCATTTGGTGGTGAGTTGGATCAGATGGCAGGGAAGACCGATGGTCAGACCCGGTAGGCCCAAGCGAATAGTGAGGGTGTGCTGGGAACGACTGTCAGAGGCCCCTGTTCGGAAAGATTTTAACTCCCACCTCCGGGAGAGCTTTTCTCATGTCCCGGAGGAGGTAGGGGACATGGAGTCTGAATGGACCCTGTTCAAAACCTCCATTGTGGAAGCTGCCGAGCGTAGCTGTGGCTAAAAGCTGTTGGTGTCTGTCAGGGCGGTAACCCAAGAACCCCCTGGTGGACACCAGGGGTGAGGGAGGCCATCAAGCTGAAGAAAGAGGCCTTTAGGGACTGGATGGCCCGAAGGACTCCCGACTCAGCAGATAGGTACCAAGAGGCAAAAAAGGTGGCAGCCGCAACGGTGGCGGAAGCAAAATCCAGGGCGTGAGAGGAGTTTGGAGAAGCCATGGAAAAAGACTTTCGATCGGCCTCAAGGAGGTTCTGGACGACTGTCCGGCGACTCAGGAGCAGTCGGGGTGGCTGCGCCTAAGCTGTATTCGACAGGGGTGGAGAAACTCTGACTTCAAATGAGGATATTGTTGGTTGGTGGAAAGAGCACTTTGAGGAACTTCTTAATCCGGGAGACATGCCTCCCTCACGGGAGTCAGGGCCAGAGGCTTCTGGCGTGTCAAGCTCCATTTCCCTGGTAGAGGTCACTGAGGTAGTTGGCAAGCTCTTCGGTGGCAAGGCACCAGGGTGCTAGCGGTGTTAGCGTTGGACTCCGCCAGGGTCGTGCCCTGTCTCCAATCCTGTTTGTGATATTCATGGACAGGGTGTCAAGGCATAACCGTGGTCAGGAGGGCATTATGTGTGGAGGCCGGAGGGTGGCATCTCTGCTATTTGCAGACGATGTTGTTCTTTTGGCTGGATCACATGGATGCCTCCAGCACGCACTGGAGCAGTTTGCAGCTGAGTGTGAAGCGGTTGGTATGCGGATCAGCACCTCCAAATCTGAGTCCATGGTCTTAGCCCGGAAAAGGATGGCATGCCCACTCCAGGTAAGGGGAAAGGACTTGCCCCAGGTGGAGGAGTTTAAGTATCTCGGGGTCTTGTTCACGAGTGATGGGAAGAGGGATCGTGAGATCGACCGCAGGCTGGGACAGGCGGCAGCAGTAATGCGGTCGCTGTACCGGACTGTAGTGGTGAAGAGGGAGCTGAGCCATAAGGCGAAGCTCTCTGTTTACCGATCGGTCTACATCCCGACCCTCACCTATGGTCATGAACTATGACTAATGACCGAAAGAATGAGATCGCGAATACAAGCGGCGGAAATGAGCTTTCTTCGCAGGGTGGTGGGCTACACTCTATTTGATAGGGTGAGGAGCTCGGCCATCAGGGAGGAACTCGGAGTAGAGCAGCTACTCCTCCGCTTTGAGAGGAGCCAGCTGAGGTGGTTCGGGGATCTGATCCGGATGGCCCCTGGACGCCTCCCGGTGGGGGTGTACCGGGCACGGCCTACGGGGACAAGACTCCGGGGTCGTCCTAGGACGTGCTGGAGGGATTATATCTCCAGGTTGGCCTGGGTGCAGCTTGGGGTCCCCGGGAATGAGCTGGAGGAAGTTGCGGAGGGTCGTCTGGGATTCTCTGATCTCCCAACTGCTACCGCGACCCTAGCTGGACTAAGCGGTTAACGATGATGATGATGATGATAATGATGATGATGATGTTTTTTGACAAACAGACATAATGCACTAGTAGTGTCACATTTAAAAACTCGAGAAAATGTTTTTATTCAATATTTCATATACTGAACTGCAATAAAAACAATAAAACAGAACTAATTATGTTCTCATTTTAATGAAACATGCAGTTAGTGTTCTGTAAGTACGAATGATATCCACGACATGCTCAGAAAAGCATATTGAGTATCACGATAATAAAATGTGTCACATTAAGAGTATCGCCATATTGCCCACCTCTACATCCAGCATTATAGAAATACAATATTTTGTAATAATGCACGACCCACAAGCTAATATATTAGCCCTGGGTTAATACACACCTATGAGGAGTGTGCTTTTCCTCCCTCCTCACAGTTTTGGGGGAAAGAGGAAGCTGAGTTTAAGAGGCTTGATGGTCTGCCCTCAATATGGCCTTGCGTGTTTAATTTTTATCATACGTAATGCAGTGTATTTAGTATCAGGGCTCACATCCTACATTTCTCGTTTTAACCTGATGGCCACTCATACTGTTTGTACAGTTTTACTTACTTTACTTTAGTCCTTTTACATTGTTTTTTTAACCTCTCTTTGTCCTTTAGAATTAAACAGGCTGTTTTTTGTTACTGTGCCTTTAAGACTCATATGTAAATGACCTGTAATATGTCTTATTGTAAATAGAGTCTGGGCTGATTGCAACTTTTATGGGCGGAGCTAAACTGCTGTAGGCTAAGTAGGCAAATGTATGTAAATGTATTGTTTTTTGGGGTTTTTTTGGTGAAAAAAAAAAACAGAATTCAAAATAGGCTGCTTTTGCAGCTTCGTTTGCATACAGGGACTGTATGAACTCGGGGTGAACTGTATGTTCTAAAGCTTTAACAGTGTTTATACATCATATCGAGCTCATTTATATAAAAAAGAGGAAATTTTCCTATAGGCTCTTCAAACAGAAAATGTACTTTTTATAGTCTGCTGAATGTGTTGTTTGATGCCTGTGTATATTGAATTTAGAAGCTTGTACTGAACAATACAATACAATGTGTATTGTTAGACTTCTCAGATAGATTGAGACACACTGTATGACCAAAAGTAAGTGGACACTCCTCCTAGTGATTGCATTCAGGTGTTTCAGCCACGCCTGCTGCTAAATCTGTATGTATATCCAGCACAAAGCAGTGCAATTTCTGTAGACAAACACTGGCAGTAGAATGGGTCATACTGAAGAGCTCAGTGACTTGAAATACGACACTGTCATAGAATGCCGCCTTTGCCACAAGTCAGTTTGTGAAATTTCTGCCCCTGATCAACTGTAGGTGGTATTGTTGTGAAATGGAAGTGTTAAGGAACAACAACAGCCCACCCACAAAGTGGTAGACCGCGCAAACTCACAGTTGTGCTGGAGCACATTGCCTGTAAAAATCAGCTGTCTTCTGTTGCATCACTCAATTCAAAGGTACAAACTGCTCCTGGAAACAACTGTGTGTCTTCACAAAATGAGTTTCCATGTCTGAGCAGCTGCACACAAGTCTAAGGTCAGTATGTACAATACCAAGCGTCGACTGAAGTGGTGTAAAGCACGCTACCACTGGACTATGGAGCGGTGGAAATGTGTTCTCCAAAGTGATAAATCACGCTTCACTATCTGGCAGTCTGATTGATGAGTCTGGATTTGGTGGATGCCAGGAGAACATTACCTACCGGAATACATAGTGCCAACAGTAAAGTTTGGTTTAGGAGGGATAATGGTTTTTTAGGGTTTGGGCCTCTTAGTTCCAGTGAAGGAGGATGTTAAAGCTGTAGCATACGAGAACATTTTAGACAATTATATGTTTTCACGTTTGTGGCAGCAGTTTGGAAAAGGCCCTTTCCTACTCCAGCATGACTGCGCAAGGTCCATAAAGACGTAGTTTGACCAGTTTGGTATGGAGAAACTCCAGTGGCCTGCACAGAGCCATGACCTCAACCCCACTAAACACCTTTGATTTGAATTGCAAGCCAGGCCTTCTCATCCAACATCAGTGCTTGATCTCACAAATGTTCTTTTGACTGAATGGGCACAAATTCCCACAGACACACTTTAATGTCTTGTAGAAAGCCTTCCCAGAGGAGTGGAGGCTGTGATAGCCACAAAAAGAGGCAACTTCATATAATGCCCATGGTTTTGGAATGGGAAGTCTCAACAAGTTTATGTAGGTGTGATGGTCACGTGTCCACATACTTTTGGCCATATTATGCAGACCCTTTTATCGCAACACAACATTTTGTATGTCATTGGTAGATGGACATCTTGTGATTTTAGTTTATAAATGTAATATAATTCACATTATTATTTCATTGTGTCTTAGTAGAATGACCCGATTTCAAAGCAGCAAATGTGATTTGGTAGCTGAAGTCTTTAGGCGCATATGGATTTTGGAGCCAGTTGTATTGGATTAAGTATGAAACTAAACTCTTCATGTCGCCTCTAATAAAGACTGTGATTCCTCTTCACAGAGTCAGTGCAAAAGGCCCAACCCTCAGTGGAGGGAGAGGTTTGACTTCAACCAGTTCATCGATGGGCCAAACTTTTTGGAGCTTGGGGTTTGGGCCAAAGAAGGACGAAAATATGAAGAATGTTATGGACTGTGAGTTTTGTAAATGAATTATCTGTTTCTCATTTTAACACATTTCTGTAACAAGGCTAATGAAAGGTCAACAAGATTTTCTGTCTCTTTATGAGCCAGACCAGTCTCACACTGCAGCATTTTTGTAGCACCTGTGGAAAAAAATGACTGTGTGGTATGTGCAGGTGTGAGGTTGACCTGTCTACGTTGTCGATGAACAAGCCTCAGCTGTTCACGTGTGCTCTGGAGCCGGGCCGAGGCAGAGTGGTATTCCTGATCACTCTTACCGCCTGCACAGGAGTGTCCATCACTGACCTGTGTGCTCCACCGCTAGAGGAACCACACGAAAGAGACAACATGCTGAGCAAATACGTATGTTTCCAGTCACCGATTTCTTCTCCTTAGTGAAAGGAATGGGTGAAAAATCAAATTTACACAATTTTGCCCCTTAATCAAAATGTAGTCGATCAGCCAAGACATATTTGATGTCCAAAGTTTGCTTCTTTAGTCCAGCACTAGAGCTGCAGGCTAATAGAGCTGCAAGCAGAGGCATGCACCGAGGGGGCTGCAAGGACTTGAGCCCCTGCATCTTTGTCTCAAAAATTCTTAAATTCCTAAAAATGCTGCTGTATAGAACTTTGGTTGCAACCACAGTTTTGTAAAATGGCTTTAAACAGCTGCTCCTGAGCCTGATTGCACAGTTTCTCATGCTCAGTTTTTTTTTTTTTGCCTGCTTATGTCATATAACAGTCACGACTTCTAAAGACTCAGTAAATTTTGTTTAAATTTCACAGCACCTGAGAGGAGAAGGTATATCACTCTTATTTGTCATGTATGGCAATAAGAATGTTATAACAAAAAGTTGGGTACTAATATCAACACGGCCCCCTTTGAGTGTTAGGACTATCAAAAACTGACAAAGCTATG
Source organism: Colossoma macropomum (assembly GCF_904425465.1). NCBI lineage: Eukaryota > Metazoa > Chordata > Actinopteri > Characiformes > Serrasalmidae > Colossoma > Colossoma macropomum. The sequence goes on from NW_023494799.1 coordinate 26,394,197, forward strand.
TGCCATTTTAAGTTAGTATTATATCCTAACTTTGGCCAAGTCTTTCCTGGCTATGTACCTGCTATTATTGTTTATTCGTGAGTTTATGTTTATCCAGCAAATGTAATGACATGTACATGTTCCTATATACATGTTTTGACTTATGTACATGAAATCACAATTACAAGTTTTCACTGATGTATTAGAGAAGAGCCTCCCCCCACACACCATTAGTACAGCGCAGGACCTGCAGGGCAAAAACACTTTTAATGAATGTTTTAATGAATTCTTAATTTAAATATAGTTAAGAATGCTATAAAATAGACTTGAGTCACATGTCCACCACAGCTGGTTTGGACTGAAACATGAAGCTTATTTTTATTCTTAAAGGGCCGGTGTGACTGCAGGTTATTATTCCACACCTGATTCCACTTGTTTATTCAATTGGTTTCAGTTCTTCAACAGCTGATCAAGTGAGCTCCTGCTTTGTTCGAATGAAGACCCGTCCCTTTGCGGAAAAGATTGGACTTCCCTGCATTAATATTATTGTTTTTAGGTGTAGTTTTGAGAATAAGTATTCAGGTACTCGTTCAGAAATACCAACAAGAGTTCAAAGCCTGTAAAACACTGTTCAGCCCTTTTGTTAAGTAATGCCAAAATGACTTGCTTATGTTGTTTCTGACACTCTATGGCATGATATGATCCATAATATACAAAAGCACAGACAAGATTTATGCTTGAATATATCTGCTTCCACTGTTTTTAGTTCTTTTAATGTACTTTAGTCAATTTTTATACCATTATGTTGTACAGTGTCATGAACCAAATAACCAAGTTTGTTTTAGGCTATTGATTTGGTTTGAGGTAAGTGTATTACGGTATACAAACATGTATACTTGGCTGACCGACTACATTTGGTGTAAGAAAGGAATTATATTTGAATGTACATTTGATTTTTCGATCAGTTCCTTTAAGTTTTTCACAAGCATTCCAGAGCTGCATAAATGGTCCTCACCTGATATTCTTATTATTGTCTGACTCCTTAGGGTTTCAGGAACTCCTTCAAGAACATCAAGGATGTTGGTTTCCTTCAGGTCAAAGTGATCAAAGCCTGCGACCTCATGGCTGCTGATTTGAATGGTATGTCTAAAACTGACTTCACACACACAAGGCATCAATGTCAAAAGCTGAACGTCAGCAACAACAAATGGTCTCTATTTGTAGGAAAGAGTGATCCATTCTGTGTGCTGGAGTTGGGCAACGACAGGATGCAAACTCACACGGTCTACAAAACGCTCAACCCCGAGTGGAACAAAGTCTTTACCTTGTGAGTGGCACCATTATTGTACCATGTAAGCGTCCATCAGCTGCAAAATGTTGGCATGAGTGGCTTCTTATGTGGTGTTGAAATGTCACGTGGTTTTGTTTGCAGTCCAGTCAAAGACATTCATGATATATTGGAAGTGACAGTCTTTGATGAGGATGGAGACAAGCCGCCAGACTTCCTGGGGAAAGTGGCCATTCCTGTACTTTCTGTAAGTGATGAAAATCCATTGTAGTTTACTCAGAATAATGATGAGTAGAAATATGTCATAGCTCGTTTATGTGCTTCAGTTGTCAACAAACTGGGAAAAAAAGCGTAAAAAAGATGAAGAAAGTATGGAATGTAAAACGGCCTTTACATCTTCTTAAAAAGTTGCAAAAAGGGTTCTGTTATAAAAGAACCACTTTTGGTCTCCTAACGAACGCTTCACTTTCTTAAATAACCATCTTTTGAAAGGTCCTATAGGGCACCAAAGGTTCTATCACATGGCTCCAAAGAATTCTTTTTGGCATCTTTATTTTCAGATGTGAAGCTCCTCATGGCTTCTGACTGACTGACTCACTGACTCACTCATGTTTAGCAGACTTAAGATTCTCTATAAGGGGACGCTGTTATCACTCAAATAGCTTTTGGTGCTTCATAAGAGTGGTGCTTTTTGTCAGTGACACTGCGTAAGTGTAGTCAATGGATTCAAGAGTGTTGTTACAAGACGTCGTCTTAATAAACTGCTGTAAACTGTGCAGTAACTGTGTCTTACGACGTTAATTGCAAGATGCCACACCTGACGCCCTGATCAAATTCTGTAGCAGACTGTGTAACATCAGTTTTGCTCATGTGTTAAAAGTCAGTTTTTTTGTCAGTTAGAAAATAGCACTTTCTGTTAGCGCTGTTTTTTGGCAAAAAATGAGGCTAGAACTGCCCCCTAGAACTGAGTTACAAGGGGTAGTGGTTGAAATCTTCCCCTACGAAATGGGACCCTCAAATACAAAAGAACATTACTTCATTAACAGGCTACTAGCGCTGCTCTGTAGGTGTCCCTGCCAGTCTGCAGTGACAGCAGAGGAGGGTAAAGTTCAGCAACCTCACTGCTGGGCTTTAATTAGATTTGGGGAATCATATGCTTTCAAAGAGGGGGGATGTGATAATTATTTATTATCGCCCACCCCAAATACTTTGGTAATATAAAGATGAAGTCAGTAATTTCCCATTCCACCTTTAATTTGAGCAGCAGTTACATTCTGGAGCTTCAGGCATCGGTACTGCTGGGCTATTTAAGGTGGAACGGGACATTTAGCCAGCTAGCTACCAGGACCATTAGCGTTCTATTAGCAATTTTTAAGCTTTTTTGGAAGAAAAGGACCATAATACATTGAAACAACATTAAAATAAGATAATACAATGGTTATCGAAATTGTTTTATGAAAAAACATCTTGCCAGTTTTTCTTTTTTTTCTTATAACACTCTGGAGTTTGCCTCTGAAAAAACTCTGTTTGGAGGGCAATGTAGCCCTAACACTTCGCTCTACCCCTCTATGTCAACAAAAATCGGGACACCCTACCTCAAACGAAGGGCTAAGGGCTAAGTGGTAAGGGCAAGGGGTGAAATGGGATTGGTCTATTCACAAATACATTATCTTCTGATAAAATAACACGGCAGTCATGATCATCAGGCTCACTGTGAAGTAACTTTACCAAACACCATTTATTCCCAGGAAACACAAACCAGGAATCAAACCACAGAATAGTTATTTTGGGTGTTTTGCTGGCAGCTGTGGTTGTCACACTGAAGGCTCTACCATCTTTGTAAGCTACAAGAATTTGCATGTTGTTCACGTGATCACTTGCTTCACAACTCTTTAGAATGACCTTATTCATTTTAATTGTTTTAATGTTATCATTTTATGTTGTTCATGTATATGATTTAGTGTAATAATTCTACTTTATGTTGGCTATTCTTTAATGATTCTGCCTATATGTGCTTTGTCCTGCTCCTGCCTGCAGTGGGCTGGTTGTCCGCCCACTCCCGCACACAAAACTGAAAATTAGTCCTATATGTTAAACCTATATATTAAATTATTACATTTACATTAATCTGTTTCTAACAGATACACAATGGTCAGACTATTTCTTGCCCATTGAAGAAGGACCACTTGGAGAGTTTATCCAAAGGAACCATATTACTGGAGCTTGAAGTCATTTTCAATCCTGTAAGTGTCATTTGTTCAAAGCCTTTCTAACATTGGTCAACATCATTGTATCTGAGGAAATTTACTCATATAACTGACTGAATTATCTGTTTACTTAAATCATATCCCTAATTAGATCAAAGCAAGCATCAGAAGCTTCAATCCGAGGGAGAGGAAGTTCCTTGAAGACAATCCAAAATTTTCCAAAAAGGTGTGACAGTAAATACTAAATAAAATCGAGCTATAGAACATTCGACTGTATAATGTTGGTGTCTCAAGCTTGCTTATTTGTGTTAGGTGCTGGCAAGGAATGTTGTTCGTGTGAGAAACATCTACAGAGCGTTGAATCAAGTCCTGCAGTACATTAAGAGCTGCTTTCAGTGGGAGAGTGTTCAGAGGAGCGTCACTGCATTCATGGTGAGAACAAATGGCTCCTGTATGGAGTGCCATCATGATCCATTCAAAGAGAAAGGTCAACATGGAGGAACTGCACATGTCTGTTTTTTGTTGCCTGTCTGCCAAAACCAGGGGTGGAAATTACTTCAGTAGTTACACTTCTTTATTGTACTTGCTTTGGATTTGTTCAGTATTGTTTAAAAGTTAGAGACCCTTCATTTATTCAATTTCCAGTAAAAACAGTCATTAAGTATACATTATTCATTTTTTCCTAAGCCAAGACCTCAACATCAGATTTCAGATCTGCAGATTTCTTTAAAAAACCTGAAAGCGAGTCTGCTGAAAAGACTAGAAGTTATAATAAAGGCAAAGTGTGAACACTTTTAATACTGAAAAAAATATATTACATTTAGTTGATGAGGCTTCTGTGTCATTTTCTGTGTTTTTCCTGACACTAAAAAAATGACTAATTTGTACTTAAGTCATTTTGACTGGATATTAAATAAATGAACGGTGGTCTCTGACGTTTTCACAGTACTGTAATTTGCTCAAGTAAGTTGTTAAAATTACATCAGTATGTAAGTTCAGTATGTTTTTGGCTCCATACTTCCAAATTAGTAAGTTCTTTCACTTAAGTATAATTTGTGTGTTTTACATTTGTAACTGTAACAGAAATGCTTAGGTTTTAACAAGTGCTGCAGTTTGCAGTTTATCACTTGCAGGCCAAAACAGCGCCCAGGCTGCTGACAATTGGTTTGTGTTGGAAATGGTATAGAAGCTATGCGATAGCCTGTAGGTTATATTAGCAGTTTGTGTTCGTCATCTTGTGGGCATTATGCGTGATTTGCAAATTTCCTAACATGATGCTTGTCCTTATTTTGGCTTATTTTGTGTCTAATATGGAGAGCAAGCTAGGTTAAAATAGGTATAGAACAGGTGTGAATGGCTTTAAAGCTGTGTATATCCATACCACCACAAATTCTCCTAGCCAGACTGTGGAGAATTAGCACTGAGGCTGCCTCTCATCTGGTTCTTATTTCTGGATTCAGATTAGATTAAGGACTCTCAGGTGCTGTACATTTCAAAAGCTGACACTACAGATCACAAGGATTGAAACAAATAAAGAAGCCAGTGAAAGAATAAACATGCTATGGGCACTTAATATAAATATATTTAATATGAGTGATATCAATATAGATCTCACTTACTAATTATTCACAGGAATTATAAAGCAGCAATGAATGAATTTACATGTTCACATGACACAGGAAACCGGGAGGTTTCGTTGTTTGTTCCTCAAGTGCTGCTGTTCTGTATTTAAGTTTTATGGCCAATACTGATTTTAAGGGGCTGAAAGCTCAGATAACCAGTAATATCTGGCTATATAATTGTATATTTCTCTTTCATATTTTAGATTATACTCCAGTAGTTTCAGCTAAACAGTGCTTTGCTGACAAATATGACTTGCAGCTCTCAGTTGTCACATTTCTAAGGCACGTTTTACACATACTAGCCCTGCATGACACGAATGATGCGTCAGCGTGATCTGCTCCAGCTTGCAAGGTGTTGGCCATTCATACGTAAAGCGTTTGTACTGCATAGCTGTCAGAGTGGTGCAAGTAGTGACAGCTTAACACTGAATACACTGTCCTAAATGTATTTATAAATGTATTCCATTACAGTACAAACAAACAGTAACATATTCAGAATACATTTAGAATACAGTGGTGATGATAGGAACCAGATGTCTGAAGATGTCTAAAAGCTCTCTCACAGAAAATATTTACACCAAATAACCTCACAGTAATGATGATAAAGTAGCTGCCTGATGCCCGAGACATAGTTTTAAGATAGTGTTAAGAAGGTTTTGGTCTAAAATGTATTTTTAAAATATATTCATGGTGGAGTACATGCAGGGTGTTGTAGGGCAAAGCAGTCCCTAAAGAAAACTTATTTTCTCAGATTCACCACTACTTTACAAAGCAGTTTACACCAGTATTTTACACTATTTTTATTTTTACATTAAAAAAGACATGTAGGTTCACTGGTGATTTTAGAAATTAAGTGAAATAGACATCTCCACTACTGTAAAACAAAAAAATGTGAGTAAGTTTTTACACCACTGAATTATGCGGATATTTTGAAAATTTGGTGCAGTTAGTCTTTGTGTCCCAGTCAGCGGTGAGACTTTCAAAAAAACAATAAACTACATTAAAAAAAAAAGTGTTTCAGAGAGGCTTACACATACACACACACACACACACACACACACACACACACACACACACACACACACACTGAACAAACAATCTACCACATCTGCTGCCCCAGACAGAATTCACAAACAACAAAATCTGGACAACAGCTTCCAGGGCCCCTACATACATACATAGATGCATACATTCATACATACGACCAAACATATTCAAGCTTAATTTATAGCTTATAGCTTTAACACTTCATCTGACACAGGGGAGCAGCGAGCGCAACAGCAGCCAGCTGAGGAAGAGCTACGAGCTACTGCTGACCATTTGTGGTTGTTAACCACTGTATCTATTTGTTGCAGCAAGTTTGCTCTGACAAAATTTATTCTAACATCTTTTATAGCTGCTCTCGACTTTGGTGGATTCAACTAATAGTCATTCTTCATCTATGAAAATCTGACTGTTGCTATGGAGGAGGTAACGACAGTTTCTGCCACTTTACATCTTTGTGGACCATTTGGATTCAACTGGTAGTCCTTCATTTACAGAAAAAACACATTCATGAAATCCCGACTGTTGCTTCGGAGGAAGAAATGACACTTTACTGTCACTTCACATCTTTGTGGATGATTAACTCTTCTTGCATATCTTCATATTTTAATAAATGTCTTGATGTGTCATTCAGGTATGTCAGGTTTGAATAGCTTGCAGCCACTGTAAAATTTAATATGACAGAAAAAATGATGGCAGGCAGCGCACCTCGCTTTCCCTATCTTTTGCCCTCCAGCCAAAAGAAATTTCATTCTGTGAATGGTTCAAAAGGAATTACAAAACTCATGACTCATGTCTCACTCTGTACCCTCAGAGGTAAACACTCTGCCTTGGGGTGTTATCATTAAATATACCTCCTTGTTTCTACGCTCATTGTCCCTTTTATCAGCTCCACTTACCATATAGGAGCGCTTTGTACTTTACAGACTGTAGTCCGTCTGTTTCTCTATGCTCTGTTAGCCCCCCTTTCACCCTGTTTATGTGGTCCAGCGGTTGTTTTGGAACACCTCAATGTCACTGCTGGACTGAGAATAGTCCACCAACCAAAAATATCCAACCAACAGCGTCCTGTGGTCAGCGTCCTGTGACCACTGATGAAGGACTAGAGGGTGATCAACACAAACTGTGCAGCAACAGATGAGCTCTCTGACGTTACATCTACAAGGTGGACCAACAGAGTATGAGTGTCTAATAGAGACAGTGAGTGGACGTAGTGTTTACAAACTCCTGTGTCTGATCCACTTACACCAGCACAACACACGAACGCATCACCACCACATCAGTGTTACTGCAGTGCTGAGAATGATCCACCACCCAAATAGTACCTGGTCCTGTAGGGGTCCTGACCAGGGTAAAAGAGGCCTAACAAAGAAAAACAGATGGACTACAGTCTGTACCTACAAAGTGCTCCTATATGGTGAGCGGAGCTGATAAAAGGGACAGTGAGTGTAGAAACAAGGAGGTATATTTAATGATTCACCTACACAATGCAAATATTCTGCCCCCTCCTCTAAATGAATCACACAAGAATGGTTCAAGTTGCTCCACCACGGCCCAAGAAATTCACATGTTTATTCCTACTGAGGTCATGATAAGCTTTATTTTTGAGAACAGCCACTTCCACGATGTAGCCTGTTGCTCCCAGGTAGCCCCCTAGAGTGGCCTGTTACCTCTGAGTGTGCAGAGTAAGACACAGGGACTGAAAAAGAAAAGTTTGTATTGCAGTTCTTTTTGAACTCTTCACATAAACAGTGCTGTGTTACAAAAGTAACGAGAAGGCGAAAGTGAGGAGCGCTGCCTGCCATCATTTTTTATCCATCTCAGCATCAAACCATATGGTGGCTGCAAGCTATTCAATCCTGAAATACCTGAATACATACTTTGAAACACCGAGACATGTATTTAAATATGAAGATATGCAGTCACAAACAGGAACTGCAGGAAGAGTGAACAGTCCACAAAGATGTAAAGTGGCAGAAACTGTCGTTTCCTCCTCCATAGCAACAGTCAGATTTTCATAGATGAAGAATGACTATTAGTTGAATCCACCAAAGTCGAGAGCAGCTATAAAAGATGTTAGAATAAATTTTGTCAGAGTAAACTTGCTGCAACAAATAGATACAGTGGTTAACAACCACAAATGGTCAGCAGTAGCTCGTAGCTCTTCCTCAGCTGGCTGCTGTTGCTCTCGCTGCTCCCCTGTTTCAGATGAAGTTTTGTGGCTGTATATTAAGCTTGAATATGTTTGGTTGTATATATATGTATGTATGTATTTCGGTATGGGCCCTGAAGCTGTCTTTGTCCAGATTTTGTTGTTTGTGAATTCTGGGGCGGAAGATATGGTAGTTCGCTGTGTGTGTCTGTAGGCCTCCATGAAACACCTTTTGGATTTAAGTTACCGTTTTTTTTTTTATCTCACCACTGGGTGGGACACAGCCCTGCGATGGACTGGCGACCCGTCCAGGGTGTATCCTGCCTTCTGCCCAATGACAGCTGGGATAGGCTCCAGCACCCCACCGCGACCCAGAAGGATAAGCGGTTTAGATGATGGATGGATGGATGGGTGGGACACAGCAACACTTACTGCTCCGCCTGTTGTTGTTTAAAGCTGTGGTACATTTCCAGGGAGCCTAAATATTCATCCCTTTATCTAGTATTTCGTTTGATAATGGTTGTAGAATTTGCCATTTTTAAACATTTTATTCAACTTTTTTTTTTTCACTGGTGTTTTAGTGTATTTTGGTGCGTGGCATTCAGTACTTTTCCCTAAATGCACTGCCGCTTCTAGGGCGCATCTCCAAAGCTCTGCCACATTGCTCACACTGTCTGTGTAACTCTCTGATCTGTTGACCTGCCAGCGAATATGAAAAGCAAGAGGTTCCACACTGCCACACAGAAGTAGCATGTAGTAATGAAAAGCTCAGTGACTTTAAACATGGCACCGTCCTAAGATGCCATGATTTGTACTGTACTGCTAGATCTGCCCCAGTCAACTGTAAGTAAGTTCTGAAACAGATACTTATAAAACCGCTGGTTGGCTAGTATTATCAGACAACTGGTATGTTGGTCAGGCCCTGGTAGAGGCAGTAGGGAAAATGTGAATGCATCACTGTGTTTGCTTTGTAGTGCTTTGCAGAGGCTAATCCTGCTCTAGCTTTGTGTTTTCCTCGGTTAGGTTATCTTTACCAAGACCAGCTTAAACAGGAAGAAATGCTAATTATTCCTGAGATTAGTCAAAACAGGAAAAGACCCTCATTATGCTAAAACAAAAACAAAAAGCCAATCGCAGGCCTGTACTTTATGACTGCCCTTATCCTTTTCCTGCAGATCTTCGTGCTGACAGTGTGGTACTGGGAATTCTACATGTTGCCTTTGTTCCTGATCATCATGCTCGTGTGGAACTATCTACAGATCGCCTTCGAGAGGGTCAGCCAAGATCAGGTTAGTGCTAGAGAAACACCTTACCACAGTTTAGCCCCATAGCCATCAGATGTTTTATAAGAAAATGTAACACTGACCACTCTTGACTGTTCTGTCAAGAACCAAGTGGCCTGTCACTACTTGAAAATGTAAACATGAAATGTCACGTTCCTGATAGCTTCTGAAGGGTTATCAAATGTTTATACAGTGAATTGTACTGCAGTAATTATAGATAATGCCAGCTACCATCACCAGCAGTATTCTGTAATGACTAATGCACATCATGTGTTCATCATATTCAGTCAGAAAAGTGCAAAACTCTAGCCACCCGTGGCCGAGAGTCCAAGAAAGCACAGTTGGCCTCACTCTGTGGGTGGGTAGGATGGAGGAAGCCTGTGCTAACCTTCACCCTCCTAGCGCTGGTGGTATCATGTGACCGGGGGAGTCCAAACTAGTGGGAGGAATTAGATATGACTAAATTGGGGAGAAAATTGGGGGGATAATTAAAAAAAACCTGAATTAATGTATCCATTTCCTTTAGAACCTAGATTTTACTTTTATTTTTTGAAAATAATAGTTGCTGGCATGTCGAAACATCATTTGTTCCATTTTTTTTCTATATGTTTTTGGCATTGCAGTTGTCCTTTACACACATTCCATAATGAAAGGGCCAACTAAAAAAGTCCAAAAGTACTTAATACTAATAAATAAAGTCTCATTACGTTAACTCATGTTAGGGATGTTTCTGCCTTCTCCTGCAAAGTTACCATTTTGGAGATTTACTGGAGAAAGTAGGGCAAGGCAAGTTTATTTATATAGCACATTTCATACACAAAGGCAATTTAATAAGTTTTGCATAAGTAAGAGCAAAAGGAACATCTGAAGGAAAAATAAAGTGAAAAACAAAAGATAAATATGTTAAAAAGAAAACAGAAAAAAGAAATTACAAAGTACATAAAGCAGAATAAAAACGTAAAAAGGAATTAAAACAGGACATAAGTGTTATGCAAATGAGCGTATTAAAAGTTAAGTGGAGGAAGAATGGAGTGCAAGCTATAAAGCTCAATCATGAAAAGAGAAATATTTTTAATCTGGATTTAAAAATCACCACATTTGGGGCTCATCTGAAATCTTCTGGCAGTTTGTTGCAGCTGTTTGCAGCTTAACAGCTAAAACAGCTGCTTCACTATGTTTAGTTTGTACTGGCTGTCCTGAGTCCATGGATCTGAGAGAGCTGCTCACTTTATATTCTTCAAACATATCAGAGATGCATTCTGGGCCGAAAACACTGAGTGATTGACTGACTGAGTAGTAACATCACTTAAAATCTATTCTGTAACTAACTGGAAGCCATTGTAAAGATTTTAGAACTAGAGTAATGCGCTCTGTTAGTCTCTGTTAGTTAAAACTGGTGAAAAGTTTAGCAGCTGTGTTCTGAATGAGCTGCAGCTGCTTATTGGTCTTTTTGTGAAGTCCAGTTACAGTAGTCCACTCTACTGGAGATTAAAGCATGGATGAGCTTCCCTAGATCTTTTTCAGACACCGAACCCTTGACTGCACCTATATTTATGAGACAGAAGGCTGTTTTGGTGATTGTGAATTGAACATATTGGAGGGAAAAAACATAAATGATGGCCTAAAAATTACATTTTATGTTTTATTTATTTATTTTTCCCCCAAATCAACAGGAATTGTGCACTAAAATTTGCAGAAAATTGCCTTATTTTAGTGTGTTCTCTGTGGAGGATGTGTTCACTTATTTTCACTTGGTAAATCAACAAAACATCATTTGACAAGGGGTGTTCAAACTTGGGCTGTATAATTTGACTGAAAAGTCAGACCGCCCTCTAGTGGACATTCTTGAATGCTTTTGTGGATATGGAAGTCTAGTCTTGGACTATTGCAGTGTTAATGATGTTTCACGATTAAGAATCCAATTTATCTTAGGCTTAATCTGGATCTGGGAAAACAGCCCAAAACATTTTCAGCATGTTTACAGGTGTCATATTTGTAGTCATATTTGTAGATTTGTAGAGGTAATGCATGGTTAACTGTGAGCTCAGTTGTCTCACCTTTGATGTTAAGACACTTCAGTCTAGCTGCAGCTAGTTTTGATAGTTTTTAGAGCTTAAAGGTGAAGAAGGATTTAACCAAGTTGACTATGTTTTATTAGGTTTTTTTGAGACTGACAAAAGATTTTAGTAGATGTTCACTTGTTTTACTCTTTCTTCTCAGGACAGTATGGATCTTGGGGATGAGGAAGATGAAGAAGATAAGGTAGGCTATTTTGCCTCTCACATTTAGTTTGGATTTAACACAGTTTTACAAAAACAAGTGCTTCTTTTTTGGGGATAGGAATCTGAGAGAAAAGGCTTGATAGAGAAAATCCACATGGTCCAGGATATTGTCATCACTGTCCAGAACCTACTGGAGGGAATAGCCTGCTTTGCTGAAAGAATAAAAAAGTAAGTGCTATTGTATATAACAATGATTACAAGAATGATTTTTCAAAATTATTATACTTTCTTTTGATGTCATGTTGTTTTTAAACAAGTGTACTGCAGTGTAGTGTTTGCACTTTGGCGTTAAAGCTGAAATTCTTTCACTCTTTTATATGTTTTACAGCACATTTAACTGGTCAGTGCCATTTTTATCAAACCTGGCCTTTCTGGTTCTCATCATCATCACAGTGATCACATACTTCATCCCACTGCGCTATGTTATCTTGATATGGGGTAAGATACACAGAAGCAGGAGTTTCTCAGATGATTCTGACAGTTTTAGTGTATCACAAGTAAAACATCAGAAATAAAGGAGTGTTTGCTCATTTCAGTGTTCAGTCACTTATTTTTAATTTGTGCTTTTTATTCCATGCACTATTTATATTATTTACATTGTTCTAATTTGAAATGTGGTTACGAAAAAGTACTAATGGTTGTAACTTACAGCTGCTCACTGTCTCCACCTGCTGGACAATTGTTGCAATGATCATGAGTTTGTGTGCATTTCTTTTAGGTATAAATAAATTCACAAAGAAACTCCGGAATCCATACGCCATTGACAACAACGAAGTAATGGACTTCCTCTCCAGAGTGCCTTCAGATGTCCAAAAGGTAAAGCCTTCAGAATTTTGGCAGTTATTTGGCAGCTTTTAGTTCCTGAAACAATGTAGCAAATGACAGTAGCTCAAAGCTGTGTAGCGTCAGAAAGCCCTGTAAAGTCATTGAGGATCAGAAATCATAGCGCGTTGTCTGTGAAATGCAGTATGATGGAGGGTCTCTGGGCTAGCAGAGTGTTTTCTATTAATGATAGGTAGGGGGGTGGGAGAAGGAAGTAAAACATGATTTTATTAGTTAATATTTTCCTCGCGTGCTGGTACACATCAACATAATCAAAAATCAGAAAACCTTATGGGGGGGTGTCATTGCATTTTGATGACACATTATAAGAAACAATAATTATATCTTTTAATTTATATATGATACGATGACATGAACAAGGTTTTGACTGCAGGTTGACAAAGTAGGAATTTTATATAGACATTCATTGTTTAGTAAATATGCAAATAAATGACAATCATTTTCCTAATAACTCAGACCTGCAATGTAGATATTAGATACACTATATGGCCAAAGGTATGTGAACACTTGACCATCTTACATTCATGAGCTTGTTGGACATCTCATTTCCACTCTTCTGGAATGGCTTTCCACAAGATTTTGGAGTGTGTTTGTGGGTATTTGTTCCCATTCTGTCAAAAGACTATTTGTGAGGTCAGACACTGATGTTGGACAAGACGTCCTGGCTTGCAGTCAGTGTTCCAGTTCAAACCCTGAAAAACAGCCCCAGCCCATTATCCCTCCTCTACTAAACTTTACTGTTGGCACTTTGCCGTAGATGGTGTTCTCCTGGCATCCACCAGAAGATTCATCTGTCAGACTGTGAGATACTGAAGGAGGGGTGTCCACATACTTTTGGCCATCTAGTGTACATTGCAGTTTTGTGTTGTTTAACAATGTAGTTAATTATTTCCTTCTATTTGTTCATAGTGAGTGTTCATTCTGTGATTTTTAGCTTATTTTTAAGCTTTTTTCTTTTTGTCTTTTCAACTCCTGCTGTAGGTGCAGTACTATGAGATGAAGCACAGCCACATGCACAACCCAGTGAGGAGAAAGAGAACAGCCTAGTAGATCCAGAGTCACATCTCACCAGCTGAGACCTTTCTAACACTGACACTAAGCATCTCCTTGATGTTCACTGCTGATTTCTTTTTTTTTTTTAAAAACTTGAAACTTGAATTCCAGAAGCGTTTAATTAATGGTTTCACTGATTTAAAATCATTTCTCAACATTACAAGTCATTTTAAATGACTTCAATTCAGTCAAACTGATCTCCACTGTGGTTTGTGTATATTGCCATTGTTACTGATGAGTTAAAACCAAAGAAACTACTGCTAGCTTACCAAGAAGGAGAGATGAGGTTATAACACTCTGGGCAGATCTAGCTTCTAATCTGTTCTGACTTCAGTGAACTGTTGGCAGGTAAAAGCTTCTTAAATGTAGGCGATAATATTTCTCATTATAAGATTGAGACGTTTGAGAATATTATAGGATTATTCAACCTATTTGAAGACATTTTTACTTATTTTAAGTAATTATACAGTAACTGTAGATAAGTAAAATAATCTGCCAGTGCAATATAAACTCGTTAACATCGTATTTGTATGTGAAAATGTCCAGAAAAAGGTTAAGTAGCCTTATAATATTCCCACACAGTTATAATGAGACATATAAGATATAAGGTTAATATGCTTCCACTTACAATGATAACATTTAGTGTATACAGTCAGTTGCCCATACAGGCTTTCAGTTGTGTTCAGTAGGTAAATATTCAAACTGCAGCCCAGGATTTATATTAAAGCGAAGCCACCTCTGAACTGCTGATTGCTGTGTGTTATAGAGAGTGCAATAATGTTATAACTGATGTCTTCTAATGGAACAGTGTAATGCATCTGCTTGTCAGACTGCATGCATATAAAGACTGTGGGTTTAAGGTGAGCCTTAGTGGTGGTGTGTATAAAAGATAAAGTAAATTAAGAACTTTTAGCTTCAGAATATTTATGTGTATATATGTTTTTATACTTTTAAACCTTTTAATGATCAGGTGTCAATACGATTATAAAGATTTTCCACCCTGCCACCCCCGAACCACACAGCACATACCCAGTTGTGTATGTAGAAACATACGTGCCTTCTGTTTATGCTGTGTTATTGTACATAAAACTAAATTCAAACTGCACTTTCCTTACTGAATGCTTCTGCTTGTGCTATAATAGTGTTGTATGTGAGATGGAGTACAGTGACGATTACATTCCTCGTTTACCATTTACTTTATTTTATTTTTCAAATTTAAATCAGCTCCGTTTATGAATGTACAACAAATATGTAGCCAAATGAAATCCAGTTTTACCGAGACGTGTGTTAAGGCACAGCAGTCTTGTGTTGATCTTTTGCACAAAGAAATTACTGCAGTAATGCAGTTCACTAAATGGACCAGATACTGTACAGCAGAAAATGTTATGCACAGCAAACTCAATAAACAAGACAGATTGACAAACTTTCAATGATGTTTTTATTTACAGTTTTCTGACTGAAACTTGCTGACTTTTTGCAGAAATGTACACAATAATGTACTAAATAGCTCACACCTCAAACTCTGACAGTACACACAAAATACTCAGGATCCTCACAACTGTTTTATTAGCTTAATAAATTAGCAGGTCATATGAAGTTTATAATGGAGTTATCTGTGATAAAAAAAAATACATTATCCATTTTCTGCCCCCTCTTTTTATTCAGCGCTTACAGTTTATCTTGATTTCATCCTCTTAAATATCTGCTCTGCTAATTACTCTGTATTATCTGATATCAATAAGCAGCTTTCATGACTTGCGTTACTATCTTGTTGTAGCTGAAATTAAATAAATCTGCAGGCTTGTGCTGTTGGGCTATTGAAAAATCTAGAATTGTATTTGTAAAACCTTACAACATATAACAAAACTGTTAATATTGTTGACACATTGGTCTGCATTAGTTTGACCAAAATATGACTTTTCTGGATTGTACACCTACAGAAACACTAATGTGGGACTGTGATTGGTCAGGATGCTGACAGCACACAGTTTAAAAACATTATGATTGGTTAATGAGCTCCTTACGCTTTCTGCAAAATCAGTATTGCAATTAATATTGTGATTAATATGGTAATTAGCATCATAGGGCACCTCCCAACCTCGCCAGAGATGTGGAAAGAATTCAACTCTTAGAGAGATACAACAGAGAATGAGAGACCTTGTAATGTTCCCAGCTCAATCTAATATGGCTCTTCTAATTGCAGAAGCGTTTGAGCCAAGGCGCTGATAGATTGCTGCTCTTTATGCTGAGCTGATGATTCATATCATTCAGGGGCTTTAGGGTCCTGTTTAGAATATATGTCCAGTTACACTGGGGTCACTGATGCTGTGGATATGAAGATGATTTTCATGAGGTAAGATTTAGATAAGTAGCAATATTTGTATTACATACTCACTACTCTCACTACTACTAGCCTTTCAAATTTCACACATTACAAAAACTTAAGGCTGCAAACTCATTTAAACCCATTGATTGTGTAGATTATATGAAAAGTTTTGTTCCTATATATATATATATATATATATATATATATATATATATATATATATATATATATATATATATATATATATATATATATATATATTGCCTGAGAGCCCTGATATTTCTTGTATGTGTAAAGTCCACTCCCAATATTTTTGGAACAAACCATGATGTACAGTTGGCCACTGTATGCTGTGCAACATTCATTCATTCATTCATTTATTCATTCAGCCTTTATTTAATGAGGTAAATGAGGTAAAGGCCTCATTTACAATATAGCCTAGTAAGAAACTTAGCACAAATAAGAAATGGTAATGATTAAGTGGAATAATAAAACAACCACATTAGTAAAATAATAAAACCCTAAAAAGAAATACAATAATTACAATCTAAAACAAATGCATCAAATAAAACATGAATGAAAAGATGTGATATAAGATGAAATTAAACATTTAAAGTGCCCTAAGGATAAAAACCAGGTAAGCTTTAGATTGTTTTGCATGCTATTCCAGGTGCACAGTAAGCAAAAACATGTACAGGTTAACTGTTGTGCTACAGTGATGACATTAAAAACTCACGCATTAGAAGTTCCTGCAGTAAGGGTTGGTATAGTATGGTATAGGTCAGGGTTGCTCAATCCTGGATCTACCACCCTGGAGAGTTCAGATCCAACATCTCTGGCTCTAATGTACATATGTTCCTGAAGGCCTTCACTACCTGGATCAGGTGTGTTAGGTTAGAGTTGGAGCTAAACTCTGCATGGTGCTAATGTCCAGGAACAGGACTGAGCACCGCTGGTCCAGGTGGAGCATTATGAATAATCTCTATTAGACAGAACATTAAGTAACATTTTGTTGAAGTATTACTGTTAAATGACAATAAAAGAAGGGAGATTTAAGTTATTAAGTCAACTAACAACATGAATAGTGAATACTGAATAGTACTAACATGGTATGTGTGTATACAATATATGTGGAATATACTAGAAGTTCCAAAATACCGCTGTCAGAACAAAACTTTATCATATTTTTTTGTTTTTCATTAGTTCACATAACATGAAAAGACCAGCCAGACTTCACACTGTGTGAATGATGGATGGATCAATAGAAATAGTACAAAAGTAAAAACAATTTTTATATTTACTTCCATTGAAAGTTTAGAATGTTTTTTCCTTCTCCTGAAAAGTTACCATTTTGGAGATACAGCAACGATATGTATATATACACCAACTGGACACTTCATTAAAACCACCTCTTTGTTTCTACACTCTTTGTCCATTTTAACAGCTCCATTGACCATGTAGAAGCACTTTGTAGTTCTACAAGTACAGACTGTGGTCCATCTGTTTCTCTGCATACTTTGTTAGCCCCCTTTCACCCTGTTCTTCAATGGTCAGAACCACCTCAGAGCAGGCATTATTTGGGTAGCGGGTCATTCTCAGCACTGCAGTGACACTGAGCTGGTGGCGGTGTGTTAGAGTGTGTTGCACTGGTACGAGTGGATCAGACACAGCGGTGCTTCTGGAGTTTATATAATATCATATAATAATATGATTATTGTTTTTAAAGTACAGTTTGACAAGTGGAAAGTTCATGGAACTAATCTTCCCCAGACAGGTGCGCCATGCAGGATTTCACAACATGCACTCAGACTAATGATAATGATAGATTAATGTAAAAAAGAACCTAGCAGTCACTCGAAAAGACAACAGTTACCTCACCCAAACCTCCTCTGCTATAAAGAAGCACAGAGATACTCATCTAAAATTTGAACACAAGCATTTAGGCCAGGGGTCATCAGCATGCGGCTCTTTTACTGCCCTGTTGCTCCCCCACCACAGAATTACATTTTTAGGTAACAGTAAAATAATCCTCCTTTGCAGGAAAATAAAGCTCTGCTGATCATTCTAATAGTTTTAACAATAAATGGTCTTAAACGCTGGAGTTAATGTAGCCTATAACTGCTCATTCACCCTTTAACCCTGAGGGTTGGCGCACAGACTGCTGGTCTCTATAGCAATGCAGACAACAATCTTGCCTAGCTAGTAGTTAACAAAAAGGCAGAGAGAAAGATTTAAGACGTACATCAATAATTTAGAGACTATTTGCGTTTATAAGCACTCAGCTGGTTTCCTGATACATTCACAGAGAAACTCTCAAACACTAAAACGTCATGAATCTGAAGTCAGATTCTCGTTCGCCAGCTTCTTGTTCGAATTTTCCCATTCCATCTTAAATAGTGCAGGAGTTATATTCTGGTGCCATTTAAGGTGGAACAGGAAAATTCGAAAAAGTAGCTGGTGAATGAAAAGCTGGCCTCATAAAAAATTGACAGTTGAGAGACATTTTATAAGAAACTATTCTGCTTTTTCGGGGAAGTTTCCTGCCAGAGATGCGAGAAAAGTGGCTATAGTTGAGCTAAAGCTTAAAGCAGAGCAAAGTAAGTCAGGCGTTTTCATTTATATTTTATTTTTAGAACAGATTTAAGGAAAAACTTAGGAAGATATTGGAGAATGAGGCCCAATGTGCTCTGGCCAGATAAAAAAATTGAAGTCTTTGGCAATAATTCTGCTATTCCTGTTTGGAGAAAGAAGGCTGTTGTGTATAATCCAAAGAACACGCACAGTGAAGTGCAATGGTGGAAGCATGCAATGGATGTGTATTCAATGACACAAAAGTGTCTGAATACTTGATTTCCCTCAATGTATGATGTTCAGATGTCCACATACTTTAGGCAATGTAGTGTAAACATATATATTAGACACCTTAAGAGCTGTCAGAGGACAACTACTGAGTAATGCAAGAGACTAGAGATTATCTAGAGCAGGAAACTAGACAGAAGCAGTTGCAAAGTTGCCTTTTATATTTCAGTTGTATTTTTTACTGTCCTCCTTCTTGTCATATTGGCAGCATTGACTGCCAGAGACAGTTTTATAGCATGTGCTGGTTTGCCATTTAGGAGAGAGCTTTGTTTCCTCCAGGTCCTCATCATCACTGCATGTGTTTCTCATGTTCACAGCCTGAAAGCCACCGTTCCACTTTGGCCACCGACGCACTGATCTCTTTTTCTCCCATCTCAGAAAACCCGTCTGTAGAAATGGCAGATTCACTTGCACCTGTATCTGCTTATAGCATTCTTTGAAATGTATTTATTACATGCATTCAAACATAACTTACCGTCAGCTAGGTTGGCATGGAGAAGAGTTGTACACACTTTTTCCATCACGATTGCCTCTTGTCTGCTCCACTCTCTCTCCACAAGTGATAGAAGATGCTGCTGTGTTTGGGCAGGAATGAGGAGAGGGGTAGACATTACATGAGTGAAATGATCTCCAATACCCAGTTCATGAACAAAGATCACATTGTTCATAAAGATCTGGTCACAAGGTATCCTGTAAAAAATGTTGAAGATCAGATATGCTAAGAAGAATTTTTTTTAGCTACCTCAGGAGCGCTAAGAATTTGGCTTGGATTTTTGTAGGTGTAATCTGATTGTTGCTTGATGCCCACACCCTCTTCTGTCATTAAAGGATTAAGATTATATATATATATAATATGCTTTTTATATATTATATATTTTTATATATATTATATATTATATGCTATATATATATGCTTCAGCCCCCCAAATGGCTAGAGCTGGCCCTGAAACCACACCTTAGTGTTGAACACCTGTGCGCTGTCCGTCTTACATTCAGGCCCAAATGTTTCAGGGGTGTCAGTGGACTCATCCTCTCCATGAACTGCAAATCAAACACATTCCATTTCAGCACTTAACTGAAATAGACAAAAACCCAAAACTGAAAACTATGTTAACAGTCCTAACTTACACTTAGGAGGGGGTGTTTTGCTTCGGTAGCTTTTCATGGTTGAATCTCTTGATTCCGCCCACAACTGTTCTAGATTTTCTCTAAACTCCTTAGTTCTTCTGTTCCATTCCTCCTTAAACAAGTTCAAGAAATCCTCAATCCAAACTTCCTCAGAAGTATCAAGCAGTAGCTCAGCCTTCATTTCACTTAACTCTGTAACATCAGGACGGAACAAACAGTTTCCAGCCACCATTTCTTCAATCTTCTCCAACAGCTCAGTGACCTGAGCATCATCACCCCTTTTTGTATTGTCAAAGACATGATATCTGTTTCCACATTTGTCTATCAGCCACTGCAGGGCCTCGCCTTCACTCTCAATGTGCTGCTCGATCAGTGCGTCACCAAGAAAATCACCCCACGTGAAAAGCACAATGGTGTGTCTCCATATTTGTTCACCAAAGATGGCCATGTTTTCTTCAATGATCTTCTTCTGTTCCTCCTTAAAGGATGTGTCTGCAGGAAGCACCAGGAGCACGCCATGGGGGAATTTCTTACACTTTAACACATCTTTAAGGACTGCAGCTTGGACCCACTCTGGGTTGAACTTGGATGAAAAAAACTTCCAATAGCCAGGCGTGTCCAATACAGCCATCTTTCTTCCAGCCACATCTCCAAACCTTCTTATACACTTTGTTGTTCGCTCCCCTGTCATAAATCCTTCCTGCTTCAGTATGGTGTTTCCTGCTGAGCTCTTCCCAGACATCACCCAACCCAAGAGGACCATTCTTAGCTCTTCAAGATGACGTAAATAAGCTTAGATTCAAATGGATTCATATAGGGGGAAAAGGAAAACTTAATTTAGTGCATGACATGATGACAAAATTTGAAATCAAACAGCTTTTCAGAGAAATGTTGACGGTTCATCTGGATGGTAAATAAACCTACCTTTATCTTTAATCAAGGACCTTTCTTCCTGTACCTTTGATTGCCTAGCAGCTGCTCTTCTCTGAACTTCTTCCCACCTTCTCTCAAGTCCTTGTAGCACTTCCAGATCAATCTCAAAACTTCTGCCACAATTTTGACTGACAACATTATCTATTTTCTCAAATAGTGTTGAGACTTGAGTTCTGTTGCTTGTGTTGAAATTATCAAAAACATGATATCTGTTTCCACATTTCTCCAAAAGCTTCTGGAGGGGTTCCCCTCCTGTTTGTATGCGCTGCTCAATGCTCATGTTTGTCAGTGAATCGCCCCCTGTGAAGAGCACTATGGTATGCGCCCAGACTCTCTCACTCAAAAGCTCCATGTGCTGCACTAGTGGTTCCATGAACTTTTCCTTGAATAACAAATCTGCCTGTATGACCAGGAGAAAGGCGTGAGGCCCTGGAGGGCACAGAGATACACTACGCATTACTGCTTGTTTGCAAAGCTCTGGTGAATCTCTTATACTGCAGTCTTTCCACCAGCCAGGCGTGTCAACCAGCGTGATTTTCCTTCCATTAACATATCCCTCTTTCTTCAGACATTGACCACTAACTGACACAGCCACACCTGGTCCTAATATGGTGTTGATCACCGAAGTCTTTCCAGCTTTGTGCCATCCCAGAATTACTGCCCTCAGCTCTGTACCTGTGACTGCAAGAGATAAGAAATGAGACGCCATTATGGGTGAAAATATTTTTGGTTGTGTACAGTTTTATGTGGTGAAACCAGATATTATTTGTGAAACTGAAAGCAGTGTTGTTAAACCGTCCAGCAAAAGGTAATAAATATATCACTCTAAAAAGTGCACCTTAATGTAGGTGTTTCTGAAAAAATGTCTAAATAAGTTTACATACAAAGTAGGTGGACCTAATAAACTGACAACTACTGTTCATTTTTCAAAGGACAGTAATGCCTCTGAAGAACATAATTTAAACAAACTAAAACAGAATAAATGACAGACAAATGTTGACAAATGTACATTTAAAAATGTGCAGAGTCCGAATAATTTGTCTGACCGTGACTATGTATGCAGAGTACAGCAAATGGCTATTTTCAATTAGATATCTGATATTAAATTAAAAAATAATCAAAACTCACCATTACTGCTAGCTTCTTGTACTTGTGACATTTTCCCTGTTGTATTCTTGAAGAATATCTTCTAGGATAAGACACTTCTGAAGGGTGTGCGAGTGGTGCTGTGGTGACTGTTTCTGTTGGACTATTCACAAGTGATATCAGATGATCTAAAAATGCAGTGTCCTGACGCAACTGGACAAACAAGATTTTCCAGACTTGAAATGCAAAGTATCAGTCAAAACGCTGGGTACAGTTTCTTGGACCTTGTTAACTGCATTGCTTATGTTCATAAGGCAAAGGGTGACTATTTAGAGGAAAGATTTGCAGGCTATTTTAGATTTTCTTCAACAAAATATTTTCATTTTTTTCTGTTACTATGGTTTTTATAGAAAGAGTGTAAAACAGTAAATAAGTACAGAGAAATGAAAGCTTAACAGCACAAGCCCACTTTTCATTGGTGGTGCTTTTGCATTTGAAAACACAATATAACCCCGTTTCCAAAAAAGTTGCAACGCTGTGCAAAATGTACATAAAAACAAAATTCAATGATGTGCAAATCATTTAAACTCTATATTTCATTGATAGTACAAAGACAACATATCAAATGTTGAAACAGACATTTTATTGTTTTTTGAAAAATATATGCCCATTTTGAATTTGATGCCAACAACATGTTCCAAAAAAGTTGGGATGGGGGCATGTTTACCACTGTGTTTCATCACCTCTTCTTTTAACAACACTCTGTAAGCATTTGGGAACTGACGAGACACTGCTGTAGTTTTGAAAGTGAAATGTTTTCCCATTTTTGTTTGATATAGGATTTCAGATCAGGTTCTCCTTTGTCTTATTTTTCATTTTATAATGTGCCAAATGTTCTGACAGATCTGGACTGCAGACAGGCCAGTTTAGCACCCAGACTCTTTTAATATGGAGCCATGCTGTTGTAACGCATGCAGAATGTGGTTTGACATCGTCTTGCTGAAATAAACAAGGCCTTCCCTGAGAAAGTCATTGTCTGGATGGCAGCATATGTTGCTA
Organism: Colossoma macropomum; assembly: GCF_904425465.1. NCBI lineage: Eukaryota > Metazoa > Chordata > Actinopteri > Characiformes > Serrasalmidae > Colossoma > Colossoma macropomum. Next base: position 26,417,341 of record NW_023494799.1, read on the forward strand.
AAACATGTTTATATCGTTCAGCATTGATGGTGCCTTGCCATGTGCACTAATGCACCCCTATACCATCATGAATACTGGCTTTTGAACTGTGCACTGCTAACAAGCTAAATTGTCTTTAGCCTGGAGGACACAGCATCCATGATTTCCAAAAAGAATTTCAAATTTTGATTTGTCAGACCACAGGACACTTCACCTCAGTCTGTTTTTACTGAGCTCAGTTTTGGGCCCAGAGAAGGTGGCAGCGTTTCTGTATCCTGTTCATATATGCTTTCTTCTTTGTATTTTAAAGTTTTAACTTGCATTTGTGGATGCAGAGACGAACTGTTTTCACAGACAGTGGTTTTCAGAAGTGTTTCTGAGCCCATGCAGTGATTTCCATGATAGAATCATGTCTGTTTTTAATGCAGTGCCGCCTGAGGGCCCAAAGATCACAGCCAGCAAATACTGGTTTTTGCCTTGTCCCTTGCATACAGAGATTTCTCCAGATTCTATGAATCTTTCAATGTTATTATGTATCGCAGATGATGAAAAGCAAAAGTTCTTTGCTATTTTATGTTGAAAAACATTATTCTTTAATTGTTGCACTATTTGATCATGCAGTCTTTCACTGAGTGATGAACCCCTCCTCATCTTTACTTCTGAAAGACTCAGCCTCTTTGAGATGCTCTTTTATACCCAATCATGTTACTGACCTGTTGCCAATCAACCACCAGGTTTTTTTTAGCATCACACAACTTTAGCAGCCTTTTGTTGCCACTGTCCCAACTTTTTCCAACATGTTGTCAGCATCAAATTCAAAATATATATTTTTCATATATTTTTCAAAAAACAATAAAATTTGTCAGTTTCAACATTTGATATGTTGTCTTTGTAGTATTTTCAATAAAATATAGGGTTTAAATGATTTCCACATCATTGCATTTCGATTTTATTTACATTTTGCATAACTTCCCAACTTTTTTTGGAAAAGGGCTTGTAGACTGCTCAAACATTTAGGCATATTAAATAAGATTCAGATCATAGCAATTTCAAATCACTCTTAAACCACATCACAGGAGAACGTAACAGGAGGAGGTATAAACCTACCATGATCATTTGATCATTAATGCAGTATTACTTATTAACATTACTAATAAGACTACAATATAAAGTTGCACATTTGAGAAATACAAAACTTTAGCATGATTTGAATATTACATAGTTCAGTCCTGCTGTAGCTCAAATCAAAAGAAATTGAAATAGTTTATCTGCATGACAGGAACACAGAGAATAGCAGGAGGGATGTGAGGGAGAAAAGGTACAACTTACATCACCTAAAATGTGTGGCGACCCTTCTAAGTAGTGGGTTTGTCTGAAGGATTCATAGGATTCCACCTTTCCCGTTAGTTTATTAACAGTGAATGAACATTTGCAGGAAAAAAAATCAAATAGTTTACTGCAGAGGTTGTGTTTAAATTGTATAAATAAATAAATATACACATCAATTGTAAGTAAATATTTAAAACAACTACAGTTGACCAAAGTGCTGTACATAAAGAGAAATATGTAAAATAAAAGTGAAAGAGAAATGAGAGGCTATTTTGTGGTCACTCTAGTGAGCAATTTTAAACCCAGGCTCACAACTCACAAACACAAAAGGGTTCTTTGGAGTGATGCCCTATAAGAACCACTTTAAAATGTAAAGAGCCTCCTCATCATGTAAAAAGTCCTTCAGTTCTCTAAAACCATAAAACCAAGCCAAGAACTAAGAGTGTAAGCCAGGCTCAGGCTGCCAACCAGTGGATATAGATGTGATCCACAATCTTTATGTACAATCATTGGTCACTTTCTTTACCTACTACACCTACTATGCAGGCACAATGCTGCCCATCTTTTGCTGTACAATCAGCATCCAGTCTTTTTATTTTATTGTTCTAGTTTAAACATTCACCTTTGGGTGAAAAAGGAGCTACAGTTCTTTTTCTTGAAGAGAATCTATGAATAGCCATTTTGCAGGACCAGAAATAACAGAGATGATTTTTCAGCATATTTACTGGAGAACTGGGACACTTCATTTAGTTGAAGCATATCATGTCACATGTAAACAAACACGTCACTAAGCTATGTGAAAGTAAGTCGGGCTGTGCCGGTGCTCTGACGAGCTGTGCTACCTTATCAAAATGTTCTACCGTAGTGCATAATTACAAGTATACTCGTAAATACAGTCTCTAGGTAGGATATTTTGATAAAGTATCTAAAACTCAAAAAGTTATCGAAACTCAAAAGATTATAAAAAAAAAATACTACAAGCGTTCAAACTATGAGACTGAATTTAGCTTCTTTTTTGAATGTTCCTGTTCCACCTTAATTGGTGCAGCAGTTGTGATTAGCGATCACAAACATTAGCAAACGAGACAAAAATAAGTTAATGTTACTCAGCTGTTAGGCGGAAATAGAGAAACCTGCTCATATCATGCCTTTCAACTCTCCATGAAGCTGAAGTCAGCTTCTTTCTTGCCGGCTGCTTGTTCGAATTTTCCTGTTCCACCTTAAAATGGTGCAGAAGTTCAGAATGTAATGTGCAGTAGCTTTAGTTTACATGTAGCAATATTCATATTTCAACCCTTAACAACCTTGTAATTCAGAGGATCCAGTGATATTCAAGAGAAGAACGTTCACAGGACAAAACGTATCAGGTTCTGAACATTTTTATCTACCACAGGGTGCGGTAGATAAGTTTCATTCTGGCCATAGAGAAATCGAGTTCCTAATAAGGGCATAAGAGCATGGAGCCCACTACAAAATGACGACACTAGTACAGTGGCCTATTAGAAAGCAAAACCATTAGGTTTTAATCCTGATGATTTATGATGGGCCTTTTTTGGCAGGAAGAGCTTTTTATATCGACCTGTCAAGTAACCTGAATCTGCGGGAGAGAGGATTTTACTTAAAGCCTACACTGATTACTTATGCTAATGCAGTCATTTAATTTCAACTTTTTAATTTTGCTCACACTGTAAGATACAGGCATAAAACTATGAAGCAGAGCCATTACACAGCAATGTTTAATGTTAATTTGCTTAAGGTTTTGTTTTTTTAACTTGCTAAGATAATGCTCCTCGTGGTATGTTAGCACCAAGCTAGCAGGGTTAGGTCAGCATTATGTTAGATTTTCATGTCTGCTTTAGTTTAAATAAAGCCTTTTAAGTTTGTAACAGGCATGTGATTAACATATTCTTTACAGTTTTAAGTTACTCATTCTGCAAATGTTTGAACTTAACATTTGTCTGTCCTTAATGAAGCGTTAGCCAATTAGTTTTCTGCTAACCTGCTCAGCCGCCTCTAGTGAGGCATATTTAGTTACAGAAAATATATATATATATATATATAGGGTGTCCCAAAAAATTGACATCATTTCGTAGTCTAATAACATAGCCAGTTCTCCCTCAAATGATCTCAAATTTTTAAAAAATGTGTAAAAACTAACCAAGTTTAATTTTTTAATGTTTTTTTTTTCAGGTTGAAGAATGGCATTCACTAGAAATAAAAAGGCATTTTGTGTGTTAGAACATGTTCGAACACAGTCAAATAAGAGTGTGCAGCGTGCATTTTTGAGAAAATTCAATAAAAATGCACCAACTGGAAAGCAGATTTGGACATGGCACAAAAAATTCAAAGAGGAAGGCTGTCTGTGCAGGGCAAAGGGATCTGGACAACCACCAGTATCGGAAGATATTACATTTGTGAAGCTTTGTGAAATCAGTTATAAAATCTACATCCCTCTGAATCTCTTGTTTGAATTTAATTTTGTTTGCCTAGGACATGTAGTTACTCAGATATTCACATCTCAAATGATGTCAATTTTTTTAGGACACCCTGTATATATATAAGTATAAGCCAGTTAAAAGGAGTCTGTTAGCAGTAGAGTGTCATTAGCTTAGGTGTGGTTTAGCGTTTAACCCCAGTTTAAACCTGAAAGAGTCATGTGGGTTCTTCAACTCTGTTGTGTCCTTGAAAGCTCCAGCTTAAAGTGCACCAGCAGTTTAACCTAAACTGAATTACTGTGTCATTAAAAATCATACATTTTCCACTAGATGCTTCATATCAAGGTTAAATGAGGATTACCTTAAACTTGCTAAAGATATGGTTTTACTTTAAGATTAAGGCAAGATTAATATAATAAAAAGGCATTTTCAGCTCATATATTTTAATATTCCATACCTAGTCCCATATACCTTCCATCATACTGCTTTAGGACTTCAGGACATTTTATGCTATATTGCTTAATTAAGCACATTGAAATACCAAACTCAACCAGATGAAGCGTTAAGATGATCTGTGTTTATGTTATTATTGCTTGGCCTCTGTGGGCTGGTTCGCAGTCCAATGTTGAGGCAAGCAAAGAGGCCTCAGGCTTTTCAAGGCAGCAACTCATGGCTTCTGTTAAATCGTTGCTCCTCAGGTGAAGTGGGCCTTTTGGAGAGCCATCAACAGATACCAGTGCACAGGGTCACCTCACTCACCAAGTAGCACTCCACTGTAAACCCCTTCCTCGAGTCAACTTATTCCATCCACTCAATGTTGTCCAGTTTCATGTCAGCTAATAATTTAAAAATGCCATGGATACTTCTCTGAGTGAGTGAGTATGTTTTAAATTATGAGTAGCATAATAGAAATAAAAGAAATAGCACTGTACACAGTTAGGCCAGATGACATACACAGACTCTGTCTAATTTACATTGCTGTGTTAGGTTAGGCCTGAAATAAATAGGCTGTGCATTTAAAAAGCTACGTAAACTTAAGCTTTTATAGGGCAAAATATATTGTTGTTTTGCAGTGTTTTGTTTCAGCTGATCATGACGTAAACTGACGTGGTCTAAACTGTCTAAAGTGAGACTCACTGTTAAAGTGAGACTAAACTGCTGCCTGGCTAATGACAGAGTAGTAGCCCCGTGATGTTCAATTAGCAATTCTTCATCTTTAGTTGAAGGCACAGATTCCAACAATAAGAACTGGGCTTTATCAACCAGTGATTATGAAGCCATGTTCTTTGAAGCACTGCACTTCCTTAAACGGTTTATGCTCATAACATTGCTGTTCCTGCCATACTTTCAGTTTCACTTGGCAATAGTGATGGCTGCAAACTGCACCACCACCCAGAAATGCAGACCCCCAATTAACCACTTGGACCATCTGAATGTCTTAACATCAAAATTCTGTGGTGTTCCTGAAAACAAACTTTCGACATTATGTCTGTTAGGTAAAATAGATGCTCTAAAACAACTTCAGGGAATGTTTTTGGTATTCCTAACTAGAAATGCAGCACTGGTCTACCCCAGGATAGCACTGAAGCAGATTGGTTCACCCAGTTGGTCCTTCATAGCCTAGCAACTGTAACTATGCCCAGGATACCTCTGAAAATCTTTACAATATGCATGCTTGTAAATCTAAAATCATCAAGAGATTGGTGGAAAGAGTGAATTGTTACTCATTTCTCAAAGACACAAGAGATGTGTATGATCTACAATGAATGTGTGCAAGAGCACATCACCAAACTAGAATTCTTTCCAAAAGAAGAACTGTTAAACCAAACATGTTGCCTTCAAAGCTAGCATCTGCTTCACTATGGTGAGTAAGTTAGCAGCCAGTCAGCGCTGGAGTAGCCAGCCAACATGGGACCCCCATACAAGCACATGGAGATAACATGATGCTGTCAACTGATTCTTATTAACAGGCCTATATTTAATATTTTTAATGTCAGATCATTACTGAAAACTGCAAAATACAGAATTAACTGTTAACTGAATATCTATTACAAACCTCAAATGTCTGTGGTTATTTAAAAGCTGCAATAAATCATTATTGTACAGCACCGTTAGCTTAGCGCTAACATAACATTAGCATGCTAGCAATAGTAACTGGATGAACAAATGACACTTATGATACAAAAAGGTTTCTGCATTAAACATTGCTATGTAATATTGACTGTATTGTAGCAACCTGCCATTGTCTGGGGCTGGCCTCTAGACACTTGTGAGGCATGCCAATGCTGATGGTTGTGCCAGGAGGATCAGGGGAGGTGTGTCCTCCAGAAAAGGGACTATTTGTGTTGGCTGTGTTGTTGTTTGTCAGTTAAAGGTAAGGGGTATGTGTATATTGTGGTGTTCTGTGTCTGGGAGTGGGTTTAGTTAGTGTGGGTTGGTGGTGATCGTGAGGGTGATGTGTATGTCTAGTGGTGATCTCCCCCTTGGGTTCTTGCTTCTTTATGTGCTTTTCAGTCCAGGTGTTTAATAAAAAGTATTTCTTGTGGTGGAATCATGGTGTGCCTTGGATCTTATTCTATGCAGATGCTACACTGGTGTTAGAAGTGGGATAGCACCCCCCCCAACAAGCATTCATGTGGCATGTACACATGATCTTCCTCATGAGCGTCTGGTGGCCAGTAGCAGGTCACTACATAGCCCCCTCCCTTTAATGGTCAGCTGTGAGAAATGGTGACAAATGATGCCTCCACAAATTCAAGAGTGAGCAGCAAGAGAGGCAAAGCCTGACGAAAGGCCATGATGATGGGGACAGCACTGTAAGGCATGGTAAGACTCGACGGCGGAGCCGGGGAAGGAAGGCCTGACGACAGGGCTGGTGCAGGGAAGCGTAGTGGCTAGGTCAGTACGGTAAGGTTCAGTGCTTGAGGTGGCATGGCGAGGCACAGCGGCGGTGCCAGCAGAAGCAAAACTGTTGAAGGCCTCAGTGTGGAAGTGCCGTGGTGAGCAGAGGAGAGTTTAGTGGGCCGGCATCGTGGAGAGAGAGGAAGTTCCCCTTGTGCCCCATTGTGCTGCCCAGGACAAAACAGGAAGAGGCTAAACGAATAAACAATTGGTAATTGCTCGCTGCGTAACAAGCGGATTTGCATATACCATCCCACACAGCAATCCGATTTCAGTCGGACCGAAGATGCATTTGACTACCAAGTGTAAATGCATGTGCCTAAAATCTTATCAGGATAGAATCCAGATAGTAGTCACTTGAAGTGAACAGGTGTAAACGGGGTCTTAATTTCTTAAGTGACACGCAGAAGGAACCGGAGAGACGCACCTACTTTTCCAATACAGGCTTTACACAAATAATAATAAAGAACGCGCATTTGTCATGTTCTGGGAATTATAAATATCCTGCTAACTCATCGCTCATGTACAGTTATACAGCAGAGCTGCTATCCAGAAATCTGGCATTGGCCAGAGTTTGTAAGTGGAGTGGAGTGCAGAGCTGCAGAGTCGTCTGTGTTGTCTGTATCAGGAAGTATCTGTGTAATCGCGTGGCCGGCTGAAATGAAATGAAGATTAAAAAAAGTGTAAACGTCAACTGTCAGAATTTTTTTGCGTACCCCTAACTTCACTACCCGTACCCCTGGGGTTATGTGTACTACAGTTTGGGAACTGCTGGTTTAGATATAAACAGTTATTTGGAGTGGTTTGATATGAAAGAAACTTACAGACTCAGAGTCATAGGAACCAAACACCCAAAGTGTTTAATGGCAAACATTGTATCTTGGTATTTGGTATTTTGGTTGTTTTATGTTTTTTACTATAATTTGAAAACACCAGCTGTCTCTTACATTGTGTGAAAGTTTCATGATAAGCAGACCAATAGAAAAAAATCACTTAATTTTTATCACTTAATTTTTTAACCACATTAAATAATGCTCAGTTCACATAGCATTCCCAAATAAAACCAAAAACACATAAGAAAACAAGGTATTAGCTTACCATGATTGTTTCAGTATGAGTTACATTATTAATAGGTATGAGATTACAATTTAAAGTTGCATGTTTGATAAACAAAAACTTTAAGCATGAATCATATACTAAATGTAGGTCAGTACATACGTATCCAAAAAACACCTATTTGTCCAGCGTTTAAAATGAAGGATATTGTAGGGAGTTTGTCCTCTACTCTTCTGGGAAGCCACAAGAACATTAGTGAGGTCAGGTACTGATATTGGATGATCAGTTCTGGATCACTCCAGCTCATCCTAAAGGTATTGCATGGACCTCCATTAGTCCAGAGAGTGCAGTTCCACTGCTCCACAGCCCAATGCAGGGGGCTTTATACCCCTCTAGATGATGCTTGGCATTGGGCAGGATGACTTTAAGCTCATTTGTGGTAGCTCCACAGTGTCCCACTGTATTGGCAGCACTTTTCTTTTTTGAAGATTATACAAGTTGTGCATGTGCACTACTGAAAGCCATTGCCAACAATAGCTGTACCTTAAAGTTGCTGAATTCACTCAAGGGTCTGTCTGGATATTTTGTATACCCGGTACCTTGTCTACCTCGGTAGGCGAAACAAGACATAGATATACGTATTGGAGACCTAGATAGCTGAGACACATCAAGACAAGATGGAAGCAATAGTAAAGTTAACTCTTCTATTTGATTGTTTTTCACTGTGTTGTCATGTTTAACTTATAGAGCATTGGCTGTCAAAGACAGTATCTACTAGCTAGCATACCAGTACACAGAGGACAAATCCATTGGTCAGAAAATGGCCTAGTTCTGTGAGGATACATCCTCTACATCCTCATACACATCACTGCTTCTGTATAGGTCTTTGCCAATTTCACAGGCTGGAATCCACCAAAGCACTTTGGCCATCGATGCATGGATCTCATCTTCATCCACTTCAGAAGAGACCTCTGTAGAGATTGTATTTACTAGCATCTGTACATTCCTTAGCATCTGTATCTGCTTATTGCATGTTTTGAACTTTATTATAACATTATTTATTGCTTGTATTCAAACTGTAACCCACCGTTGGCTTTAAGAAGAGTTGCACGCACTTTCTCCATCACCATTGCCTCTTGTCTGCTCCACTCTCTCTCCAGAAGTGATAGAAGCTGCTCTGTGAGGTTATCACTGACCTATGTTTGGGTAGGAATGAGAAGAAGCACAGAAATCACATCAATGAAATAGTGATCTTCAGTACCCAATTGACTGGGTGACCCAGATTAGATGTGCTAAAAAGGACTTTTTCTGATAAATCAGAAGCACTGAGAATTCAGCTTGGGTTTTATGGTGGAATTTTATTGTGTCTTTATGCCCAGACCCTGTATTATCAAACAAGGATTAACATATGGGGAGGAGATTATGGAGGTTTTGCAAGAATCCAGAGGAAATAGGGACTAGCAGTTTGTGCTGTTGTTTGCTTATCAGGAAAAGAAAGTTTGGGCATATTCATCTGGTCTTATTCAGTTGACACTGGCTTCCTGTTAAGTTCTGTATTGACTACAAGATCTTGCTTATGACGATTACAGCCCTTAATGGTCGAGCTTTGGCATATCTCATTGATCTGTTGAGGCATTGTAGCCTGTCCAGACTATTTTGCCCTATAGAGGCGTAGTGCAAACCTCTAGAATCACAACAGCTCAGTTGGTGGAAAATCCTTAACATTTTCAACCTAATTAGCTAAAACAGTAGCATTTTAAACTCAACACTGTATAGTCTCTCTAAGCAAATATTGTAGTGGTCCAATGTGAATATGTGTTTTGACAAAACAGTTGTTTGCTACAATTTCTCGGTAGGTTGAATGTTCTGTAAAGTTTGTCCAAAAGCCTCCAAACAAACAGTTATGAACAGTCTAAGCATTTTTACTGAAATAAATAACTAAGCTTAGCATTAAAACATTTTTAAACTAAACAGAACTCAGGCTGGCTCTGACGCCACAGTATGTTACCAGAGAGTTTAAACCTATTTAAATATACTTACTCTTATATTGAGAATACAGTGCATGCTACACTATTTGCCAAAAGTATGTGGACACTTGACTATCATACCTATATAAGATTATTGGAAATCCAATTCCAAAATCTTGTGCATTAACATGCAGTTTTCCTCCTGCGGCTATAACAGCCTTCACTCTTTTGGGAAGGCTCTGCAGAGGCTTTTGGAGTGTGTTTGTGGGAATTAGTGCACATTCTGTCAAAAGAGCAATGTGATGTCAAGCCCTGATGTTGGACAAGAAGGCCTGGCTCACAGTTGACATTCTAATTCATCCCAAAGGTGTTCAGTGGGCTTGAGTTCAGGGCTCTGTGAGTGCAGGCCACTGGAGTTACTACAAACCAAACTTGTCTTTATGGACCTCTCTATGTGCACAGGGGCACAGTCAATACACTTTAGGGGCCTCTCCCAAACTGTTGTCTATGAAGATTGCAAGGCTATGTGCTATTTTACACTCCTGTTAGCAATGGGCATGGCTGAAACACCTGAACTCAATAATTAGGAGGGGTGTCCACATACATTTGATCATATAGTGTATTTGGTGGAATATCAAACCCCTGTATCTTTATACCTCGGAAGTATAGCCCAGATGTTTCCTTTTTTTCTTTGATGCAATATCCATCTCACATACAGGCCAACACGCTTCAATAGTATCAGTGGATACATCCTTTTCACTAACTGCAAATAAAACATATTCATTTTACTGCAAATGAAACAAATGAAAACACAAAACTGAGAAAAAAAAAACCATATTAACTGTTCTAACTTACAGGTAGGAGGAGGTGTCCTGCTTTTGTTACTTTTCTTGGGTAGTGCCCAAGTGTCTTCTGCCAGTAATTTTTCTACATTTTCTCTGAACTTCATAGCTTTTCTGTTCCATTCCTCCTTTATTAACTTCAAGGTATCTTCAGAAGTATCAAGCAGTAGCTCAGCCTTCATTTCACTTAACTTTGTAACATCAGGACAGAACACACAGTTTCCAGCCACCATTTCTTCAATCTTCTCCAACAGCTCAGTGACCTGAGCATCATCACCCCTTTTTGTATTGTCAAAGACACGATATCTGTTTCCACATTTGTCTATCAGCCACTGCAGGGCCTCGCCTTCACTCTCAATGTGCTGCTCGATCAGTGCGTCACCAAGAAAATCACCCCACGTGAAAAGCACAATGGTGTGTCTCCATATTTGTTCACCAAAGATGGCCATGTTTTCTTCAATGATCTTCTTCTGTTCCTCCTTAAAGGATGAATCTGCAGGAAGCACCAGGAGCACGCCATGGGGGAATTTCTTACATTGTGAGACACCCTCAAGGACTGTGGGTTGGACCCTTTCATTGAATTTGGACGAGAAGTACTTCAACCAACCAGGCGTGTCCAATACAGCCATCTTTCTTCCAGCCACATCTCCAAACCTTCTTATACACTTTGTTGTTCGCTCTCCTGTCATAAACCCTTCCTGCTTCAGTATGGTGTTTCCTGCTGAGCTCTTCCCAGACATCACCCAACCCAAGAGGACCATTCTTAGCTCTTCAAGATGACGTACATAAGCTTAGATTCAAATGGATTCATATGAGGGCAAAGGAGAACTTAATTTAGTACATGACATGCCAAAATATGAAACCAAACAGCTCTTCAGAGAAATGTTGACTGTAAATAAACCTACCTTTATCTTTAATCAAGGACCTTTCATCCCATACCTTGGTTTGCCTTGCAGTTGCTCTTCTCTGAATTTCCTCCCAGTTTCTTTGAAGTCTTTCTAGAACATCCAGATCAATCTCAAAATGTCTGCCATAATTTTGCCTCACTAAATCATCTATTGTCACGAATAATTCCTCGACTTGAGCGCTATTGCCTGTGTTAACATTATCAAAAACATGATATCTGTTCCCACATTTCTTTAAAAGCTTCTGGAGGGTTTCCCCTCCTCTTTGTATACGCTGCTCAATGCTCGTGTTTGTCAGTAAATCGCCCCCTGTGAAGAGCACTATGGTATGTGCCCAGACTCTCTCACTCAAAAGCTCCATGCGTGCACTAGTGGTTCCATGTGCTTTTGCTTGAATGACAAATCTGCCTCAATGACCAGGAGAAAGGCGTGAGGCCCTGGAGGGCACAGAGATACACTACGCATTATTGCTTGTTTGGAAAGCTCTGGTGAATCTCTTATACTGCAGTCTTTCCACCAGCCAGGCGTGTCAACCAGCGCGATTTTCCTTCCATTAACATATCCCTCTTTCTTCACACACTGACCACTAACTGACACAGCCACACTGGGTCCTAATATGGTGTTGATCACCGAAGTCTTTCCAGCCTTGTGCCATCCCAGAATTACTGCCCTCAGCTCTGTACCTGCGACTGAAAGAAATTGATTAATGAGACGCCATTTGGTGGTCTGAGGTCACTCTAGTGAGCAATTCTAAACCAAGGCTCACAAACACAAAATATGTTTTTTGGAGTGATGCCTTATAGGAACCACTTCAAAGTTTAAAGAACCTCCTCATCATGTAGAAGTTATTCAATTGCCTGACCCGTACATCCAAGCCAAGAACCATTTAGAAACCTCTTTTTTTAAGAGTGTAAGCCAGGCTCAGGCTGCCAACCAGTGGACATAGAGGTGATCCACGCTAAAGACCTTTAAGTCCAGTCATTGATCATTTTGTCAGGTATACCTACACTACTATGTAGGCACTATGCTGGCTATCTTTTGCTGTACAATCAGCATCCAGCCTTTTTAATTTATTGTTCTAGTTTAAAAAGTTATTTAAGGTACACAGCCCTTTGAGGGTACATTTGTATTTGAAGGTACATCTAATATGAGTGTATCAGGCATAATTCTACAGCAACAGATGGAGTGCAGACACTAAGCCTATAAAGTACAACAGTATGGTAGGTTTTTCTGATAAAATGGCCAATGAGTAATAGCAACTGCTACTAACTGCTATTCCTTTTTCAAATGTCATTTTTGCCCAGCAGTTCCTCTGAAGAACAAAATCCACAGAGATAATTTCAGCAAACTAAACCAGTATAAATGACATACACAAAATGTTTCATTATGCTTTCTTGAAAAAAAAGCAGCAAGAAAATGTAAAGTGAACCATAAATATTACACAAGTAAAAATGTTCAGATAAGAACCCAAATAACCATTAGTTATCTCACTAAGGCCAGGTATGCAGAGTATAGCACATATCAATTTTTAATTAGATATTTGATATTAAATGAAAAAGAACACAAATAAAACTCACCATTACAGCTAGTTTCTTCTATTTGTGACATTTTCCCTGTTGTACTCTTGAAGAAAATCTTCTAGGATAAGACTCCTCTGAAGGACAGGTGAATGATGGTGTGGCTGTTTCTGTTGCAGTATTAACAAGTGATTACATAAATATCACCTGATCTAGAGGTGCAGACAAAACTGGAAAATCAAGATTTCCCATATTTGAAATGGTCACTGTCAAGTAAAAACACAGTCTCAGTCAAACGTTAGGTACGCTTGCTTGAACCTTGTTCTTAAGGCAAAGGGTGAAGATTATTAGACAGTACATGAGTATAGAGAAGAGAAAAAGCTCAACAGCACAATATTAAGGCCACTTTCATTTCTGGTGCTTTGCATTTGAAAACACAAAATAAGTTTCTGTTTATGTCATTCTTCTATCTAATAACACCCAGTTTGTCTGAAACATGATGCCATATGTAAACAAACTGTATGCTGGTAGCATAGCCTGCTATTGACTTTGTCAATGTTTTTAACTATCCACCTTATTTTTGCATCCCTTGGTGTTTTTGGTGACTTATGCACAGAACTTCCGGTGAAGTGTGAACAGACTATATATGTGAAATGCTAGTAACATCCTAACATGATACAAATGTCAGTCTTTTTTATTGTGATGCTTGAGCCCTGATGAAAAAAATGATAGAAACCGTTAAGGGTTTCTTTTGGTTCCTGAAGGTTTTGTAATATGTTTTGGCTTTTTTAGTGGGTTGATATCACAGTGTAAAGGATCCTAATGGTTTAACAAGTGACTAATGGCTGATTCTAAATGCATTTGATTGCTTCCTAACAAGATCTAAAGGTATTCTACAGGAGGATGGTCTCTATTGGAAACCATTTAACCAATTCCCAATAGGAAGCAAAACCATTTAATCCACATGGTTTTTAATGCTTTTGTGTCAATATTTGTAAAAGATCTGTCAAAAAACCTGAACCTGCAGGACAGAAACAGTCAGAGGATTTAATTTAAAGCCTACACTAATTACTTTACGCTAATAAAGTCATTTCAACTTTTAAATTTTGTTCACACTTTAAGATACAAACATAAAGCCATGAAGTAAAGCCATTACACAGCAATGATTCATGTTAATTCACTTAAAGAGTAACTACACCCTACTATTTTTAGCTAACTCCACCCCTGGCTCAACTTGAAAAAAATGCTCAAAAATGGGAGGGGCATGCTTGGAGGGGCACTGCAGTGATGTACGGGTTTGTAGGTGTTGCTGCGAGGGGAACCGGGTGGGCTAGGCTGCTGTGTTTTTATAGCTCATGTTAGCTACCAGAAAATATAGAGAGAGTGACAGAATCAAGCTGCACTTTTGCAACTGAAAGGTCTTACGAGGATAAAGATTCTTCTCCACTTCTATCCCCATCTTCAATGAGGGAAGGTGTTTCTGATCAGACAGTGCGTCTTATCTTAACAGTATAAGTCACTGACTCAAGCTGCTGAAGAGTGAACATAGTGCCAGAAAATGATTAACAGCGAGCGGCAGAAGCGTCCGTGACAGCTCGCTTCTAATTATCTGTTCAGCAGGTCCATATTCGATATAACTTGAGTCCCGATTTCTCAGATGTACTGAATTCCGAATGAATAAAGAGGATTTCTTTGACAACTGTCTAAGTTTCATTCAGTTTGACATCAAGGTCGCAGACTGCATCACTGGTCAGCCAGAGTTTGCTGCAGTGGCCCTAAATCCTTACTGTTCATGGCATTTACCATGTTATATCCGATTCAGTTCCCACTCAAATTTACGTTCCCCTTCATAAATCTAACCCTCGGTGCGCAAACTCACTAAACAAAAATCAACGGCAAGCAACACTGGAACTATGGAAAGCGGGAAAAAAGTTCAAGAAAGGCTGTATGGACGAAAGGCTGGCACAGTCGCTAACAATAACCATTTAACGGTAACCTTTCCTGAACCATGTCACTTTCCGTAGTTTATGGAGACTCGCAAGAATTTTCACCTAATCAGTCCAACATCTTTATTATAAGCTAATAATAAAGATGTTGGACTGGGTAGATTAACTGGGTTATTTACGGTTGGTGCTGGGGGTGTTTAGCTCAGCACATGATTGTGGTTATCTCCTCACTCCAGGGTCCTATACTTTCATAGTTATGAGTGCAGCACGAGTAGGTTGTCATCAGGGGGCGGTAATGTTGTTTGATTTGCATACTGTGACGTGTCATGGTACTTTGGTACAAAGACACATCATCCGCGCCTATAGCAGAGTTGAACCAGAGGGGCGCTGCAGAGGCAGAACTGACCACAATAAAAATGACGTTTTTACAGTTTGGAAAGATGTTTTCACATTGTAAGCAAGGCTGGTATATTATATTATTACAGATCAATGTATTACAGCTGTTAATGAAAAAAAAGGTCTTAGAGTGTAGTTACTCTTTAAGGTTTTGTTTTGTTTAACTTGCTAAGATAATGCTCCTCGTGGTATGTTAGCGCCAAGCTAGCAGGGTTAGGTCAGCATTATGTTAGATTTTCATGTCTGCTTTAGTTTAAATGAAGCCTTTTAAGTTTGTAACAGGCATGTGATTAACATATTCTTTACTTTGTATGTCTCAGTTTTAAGTTACTCATTCTGCAAATGTTTGAACTTAACGTTTGTCTGTTCTTAATGAAGCGTTAGCCGATTAGTTTTCTGCTAACCTGCTCAGCCGCCTCTAGTGAGGCATATTTAGTTACAGAAAATATTAAGTAAAAACCAGTTAAAAGGAGTCTGTTAGCAGTAGGGGCATTTACACTGTCTTCAGCTTAGCTGTGGTTTAACGTTCATTTCCATTGTTGTGTCCTTGAAAGCTCCAGCTTAAAGTGCACCAGCAGTTTAACCTAAACTGAATTACTGTGTCATTAAAAATCATACATTTTCCACTAGATGCTTCATAAAAAGGTTAAATGAGGATTACCTTAAACTTGCTAAAGACATGGTTTACTTTAGGTTTAAGACAAGATTTATTACAATTGAAGTGCATTTTCAGCTGGTATATTTTAATATCCCATACCTAGTCCCATACACCTTCCATCATACTGTTTTGGGACTTCAGGACATTTTAATTTTATGCTATATTGCTTAATTAAGCACATTGAAATACCAAACTCAACTTGATAAAGCGTTAAGATGATCTGTGTTTGTTATTACTATTATGACTTCAGAGGGAAACTGTAACAGACATGCATTTCATCTCAGCAAGCATTTAGGCCCAATCCCATTTCACCCCTTGCCCCTATCACTTACCCCTTAGCCCTCTGTTTTGATTCAGTCTAGGGGTAGGGTGTTCCATTTTTTGTTGAGATAGAGGGGTAGGGCAAAGTGTTAGGGCTACATGGCCCTCCAAACAGAGGTTTCTCAGAGGCACACTCCAAAAAAAGAAAAACCAGCAAGATGTCTGCGCGCACGAACAAGGAAACCCACAAACATGAGTATTTTCTCTGTTAAAAAATCACGTAAACCATTGTATTATCTTAGTTTAATGTCATTTCAATGTATTATAGTCGTTTTCTTCATAACAAGCATGAAAAATCGCTATGAGTATGCTAATGTCACGGTAGCTAGCTAGCTAACTTTCCTGTTCCACCTTAAATGGCCCAGCAGTACTGATGCCTGAAGCGCCAGAATGTAACTGCTGTACTATTTAAGGTGGAACTTGAAAATTTGAACAAGAAGCTGGCAAATAGCTGACTTCAGCTTTGTATCACCAAAGAATTAGAGGTGAGGGATAATAAATAATTGTTTTATACCCCCTCTTTGAAAGCATATGATGCCTTAAATGTAACTAAAGCCCAGCAGTGAGGTTGCTGAACTTTTCCCTTTCCTGAAGACGGGGCAGGTCGCCTACAGAGCACCACTAGTAGCCTGTTAATGAAGCAATGTTTTTTTTTTTTTTTTAATTTGAAGGTTGTCCCATTTCATAGGGCAAGATTTCAACCACTACCCCTTGTAACTCAGTAGGGTGACACTCGAAAACAAGGGGTAGAGGTAAAAAGAAGAAATGGGATTGGGCCCTAGTCTTCATTTCCCCACCACTACACAAGAAATAAAGAAGGAAAGAAAGAAAACGGGGCTCTTCCAGTGAACAATGATGTTGCTTGGCCTCTGTGGGCTGATTCGCAGTCCGATGTCGAGGCAAGCAAAGCAGCCCCAGGCTTTTCAAGGCAGCAACTCATGGCTTCTGTTAAATTGTTGCTCCTCAGGTGAAGTGGGCCTTTTGGAGAGGCATCAACAGATACCAGTGCACAGGGTCGCCTCACTCACCAAGTAGCACTCCACTGTAAACCCCTTCCTCGAGTCAACTTATTCCATCCACTCAATGTTGTCTAGTTTCATGTCAGCTAATAATTTAAAAATGCCATGGATACTTCTCTGAGTGAGTGAGTATGTTTTAAATTATGAGTAGCATAATGGAAATAAAAGAAATAGCACTGTACACAGTTAGGCCAGGTGACATACACAGACTCTGTGTAATTTACATTGCTGTGTTAGGTTAGGCCTGAAATAAATAGGCTGTGCATTTGAAAAGCTACGTAAACTTAAGCTTTTATACGGCAAAATATATTTTTGTTTTGCAGTGTTTTGTTTCAGTTGGGCTGATCATGACGTAAACTGATGTGGACTAAACTGTTTAAAGTGAGACTCATTATTAAAGTGAGACTTAACTGCTGCCTGGCTAATGACAGAGTAGTAGCCCCGTGATGTTCAATTAGCAATTCTTCATCTGGTTGAAGGCACAGATTCCAACAATAAGAACTGGGCTTTATCAAGCAGTGATTATGAAGCCATGTTCTTTGAAGCACTGCACTTCCTTAAATGGTTTATGCTCATAACATTGCTGTTCCTGCCATACTTTCAGTTTCACTCAGTTTTGCTGTAGCGACAGCCGCAAACTGCACCATCACCCAGTTAGGTAAAAATAAATGCTCAAATACAAATTCAGGGAAAGTTTTCTGTCAGTCAGCGCTGGAGTAGCCAGCCAACATGGGACCCCCATACAGGGGGGTATTTTGGACATGTGGTAACAGGATGCTGTCAACTAACTAGTATTAACAGGCCTATATTTGATATTTTCAAGGTCAGATCATTACTGAAAACTGCAAAATACAGAATTAAAAATGTAGTTCACTGAATGTCTGTTACAAACCTCAAATGTCTGTGGTTATTTAAAAGCTGCAATAAATGAATGCACAGCTCCGTTAGCTTAGCATGCTAGCGGTGGTAACTGGATAAACAAATGACACTTATGATAAAAAAGGTTTCTGCATTAAACGTTGCTATGTAATATTAACTGTATTGTAGCAAGTAGTTAGTGTGGGTTGGTGGTGATTCTGAGGGTGATGTGTATGGCTAGTGGTGATCTCTATATATGATATATATGTATATCTATGTTGGTGGGCTGGCATTGTGGAGAGAAGAAATGCCCCTTTTGTTGTGTTGCCCAGGACTGGGACAGTGTGCTCCCAGGGACTTGGCTTGAGCTGGTGGTTCAGTTGAGGAAGGCTATGTAAAATTAAAGTGTTCATGAAACTCACTTGTTTTACATTTGTACAGCTCGGCTATGCTCAGGTCAGTGTCTGTCGCAGTCTCTGTCTGGGAGCACCCTACAGGACTGGCATGCACACAGCACAAACACTTGACACTTAGAAAAAACTACAGAAAGAAAAAAGGCAACACAAGTCGTGTAAAAATTGTAGATTCTCTATTGCACGAGGCATAAGAAATGGAATTTGCACAGTTCTACTCTTATCTGATCATTAGTGAATCTAAGTATTTGTTTAACTGAATCGTTTTTGTCTTGTATAATAAACCACGTACCCAAATGCATGAAGTACCGTGTGAAACACGGAGAAACACACACTAGAAATTTCTGCGTTGGAACGTTCTAGAAAAGATTCAATTTCTAATAAGTGCACTACCTAGGAAACAAGCAGTCGATTTGAGACGCAACCCAGGATTTGGGTTTGGAACGCGGCCACAGCGCCTCCTCAGTTTCCGGAGTCAGGAAGGCGCAGCTCTGAGGAAACCGATGCTGACTTTCCTTACTTACTTACTGTTTCTCACAGAAACCATTTTCAGGTCAAATTTTTTGTAGGAATTCACAGAAACTGGCGCAATAGAAGAAGCAGAATTATCTCTTGTTTTTCCCTGTTTTTGCCATCTGCAGATGCTAACGCTAACTAACTAACGTTTGTTGCTTAACCTAGCTAACTTAGCAACCGAGCACTAAGTTCGCCTGTGTTGGGTCTATAGAAACAGCGATGGTAAAACACACCACACACCTTTGTGGAGTTTTATTCCTGCTGTGTTTACTGTTTGGAGATTTAGTCTTTGGATGGTTTCATTACGGCAGTCAGGGCAAAACCCAACAACAACAACAACAACACACCGCGGACAGCTTGGAGCAGAGCTGCCTGTGTCATGTGAGTACAATGCGGATGAATTACAACCTACAATAAAGCAAAAAAAAAAACTGACATTAGCATTTTATTATTAACTTTATTATAGTAATTTGTACCCAGACCGTGTTTGTCACGCGGTGCATCCTTCTCGCATTTTCTAATGTCACATTTGACGTCATCTTGTATCTTGTATGGCTCCACGAAGAAGTCAGCTTCTTGTTCGAATTTGCCCGTTCCACCTTAAATGGTGCTGCAGTAAATGCTGTACCATTTAAGGTGGAACGGGAAACTTCACAGAGCAAGATTGCTAGCAGGATGGATATAGATATAAACATAATCACATCATGGCATATTTGCCCAATAATCAGAGCTTAGTAAGTTATAACTGGGCACGTTTCTATAGTAGCTTTGATATATGTGAACATTAAGATGTAATTAAGTGTGCAGACCCAATTCAGTGATACCGAGAAACCTTTTCCACTGTTAAACCTACGAGGTGCTCGTTTAGATGCATTTCACAAGTAAAAATTACAAAATTTAATCGATCGTACACGCATGTTTAAAAAAAAGCTTCTGCATCTAAACCACACTGAGCCCCAGAAACCAAACTGACAATTTACTCAGCGTGTTGTTGTCTGATTGGCTCAGCGAAGTTTCGGGATAGACGGAGTTCTGGGATTTGTAGTTTTTACCGCGTTACGTCGCGGCCCATTTGAATAACGTAGCAGCGGTTGAAAAACTACAGCGCGGGAGGCGGGGCTTCGCGTGACGGGATCTTTGTTTTGGAGGCGTGTACGACTCTAAGACATGTGGCTGTAAGTGGCAGCTCATTAGGTGAACTCTCCCTCCCTTTCCAAAGTTGGGTTTATATACAGCAGGTCTAGAAGGTGACTTGCCTCGGATTCTGTCAGGAGATGACAGCCGTTAAGACCAGGGGAAGTGCAGAACTTCGCTGTTAAACGAGGCTGGCAAAAGTTTTAATATGCCTGGAGACAGATGGAGCCTGTGGAGGACAGCCTTTCTTGCCATCAGCCTTTTTGGACTTTTGCAGTCATGCCAGATCACACAGGGCGTAAGACCAATAATCTGATCTAGTGCTTTGAATGCATAGAATAGAACATTACTCTCTTTATGCTGTCCATTTTTAAAAAAAACCTTTTTCTTAACTCTTTTTTTTCTGTAGTTCAAATTATGTTTGTTGTCCTGAATTGTATTAACTGTTACAGGGGAATTCCACCAATGTTTCAAACATATGTTGAGATGGAAACATTCAGAGTGGTTTGATGTGAAATGGTACATTACAGTAGTGGTGATAGGAACCCGGGGTCATGATCACTACAGTGCAAGTATAGCCTCTTTCCCTACTCAGTATTGCCAGAGATTATATATGTGTCTTCTGAGTATTGTGTAATGTTAATAATGGTGAAATCGTAGTAAATCTAACACAGTATGCTTTCTTTGGGAACTATTTGCCCTAAGAATGCCCTCCGTGTACCTCTCCAACAATAATGTATTCAGAAAAATAAGTTTTAGTCCAAAACTTTATCTCAAAACTATTGTAAAACATTGTTTCAGGTATCTGTATTTGTAAGAGTTTTGTGTGATAACCTGCTGTGTGGGAGCTTTTAGAGGCGTTAAACTCTTCAGACAGCTGGTTCCTATCTCCACCACTGTGAGCACTTCTGACTCTGTAAGTTTCTCTAGAACTTTGAATGAATTTGTGTCTTAATGCAGATAATTGTAAAAATCATTGGAATTCCCCTTTTTATTGGTTATTATGTAATTGTATAGATATATATATAATGAATTCAGGAACCTGTTGCATTGATTGGACGGAGGTGTTAATTATTTACGTGATGTCCGTTTCAGATACCAATGCAAAGCCCGTTACACAAAGCAGCTGTCTATTTATAATGCATAAAGGTAGATAAAGAAATGTAGCTGGTATCGAATGAGAAACGAGAAAGGAGCTTTGAAAGTCTATTATTTTTAGTTGTTGAATAGAGTATAATTTGCGTACAGTCTGGCTTAATAGCACGTGCTTCAAAATACAGAATTCAGATTTATTTTGTTTATTGCAAATACACATCTGCTGTTTCTCTTACTTTCCTTTTTTAAAAATGTCTTTTCTCATTGTTGTCAGTTGACGGGCGTCTTGGACGACTGTTTCTGTGACATCGAGAGCATCGATGTCTTCAACAACTTCAAGATTTTTCCACTCATGCAGAAGCTCATTGAAAGAGATTTCTTTAGATATTACCGGGTAAGTTCATCACTTCCTAACGTTGCACTTTTGTGATTCCATTGTCACAAAAGACAATTTGCAATACATTTTGCTTATTGCAAATTATCGTTCCAAGTGACTACAGTGTCTCTCCTTGTCCAGGTGCTTCAGTCTAGTCGTTAACCTCCTGATTTGCATTTTTCCTCTGGCTTGCTCCTTGCTCCTCCTATAGCACTGTATTCCACAGTGTCCCTCTTATAATCAACAGGCTGGAATGAATTCCAAAAAAGGTTCTAATTTGCTTAAATGAATCCTATGTCAGTGTATGAGGTTCTTTAGAGCTAAAACCTGATTTTATATTTAGTAGTATCTAAATAAATCTTTTTCCACATTGCTTGCACCAGTTCACACAAGAAAGCACGTGCTGATTTCGATCGTGATATTACCCAGCACCTGCAAGTCTTAGAGCGTTAAATGATTCATCTAATTTACCCGAAGCTTAAAGGAAAAGATTTAAGAGATTCATATATATGCACTAGTTGTGGGCTGCTGTGGCAAAGTGGCGTGCTTTTAGGGGGCCTTTTACTGTAAAGGAAAAAAGTGCTGGTGATGCAAGCCACTGTGGAGGAAATGGCTCTGAGTGTGAAATCAATATACGAAAGAGAAATGGGGCTAATCCACGTCAACTGCCACAATTCTTTCACTAACAAAAAATTCTGTTGATGTGCTGCTCTAAGGCTTGATGGATATGGCAAGAGTATCATTTATACTCATTTTAAAGTTAATATAGTAAAAACCTACAGGCTCCAGTAGTTTTAGTTAACTACTATGATTGTCAGTTGTCCACTGTTAATTGTGAAATATTACTGTCACTTCTCAGTTGTCTAACTCTTGCACTCGAATAAACAGAAGAAACTCACAAGGTCTTAAACGGCCCATGTTCTGCATTTTTCTGCTTATGATGTTAGATGTGTGTATTTTTCCCCTCACCTCATTGTGGCTATTTTTGGTATGTAAACCACACAAAAAGACGTTTGCATGGTTAAATGTACCCAAAACAGCCATAATTATTTTTGAGCATTTTCCAACCTCCTTATCTTTGGAATAAAATGGGCTACATTCAGAAAGCAGTCTGGCCTGAAACACTCCTTAGAACTTCAGTATGAATGGGCAGGGCTTAACTGCTGCAGGCTAAATAGGTGGATATATATTAACTTTTTGTTTTTTTGGTAGCATTTCTGAAACAGTGAATTTCGAAACAGGACATTTTGCAGCTTAGTTTCCATATATGGACTGTGTGGACTGAGGGGTGAACAATATGGTTTTAATACTAGTACTTGTAAGTGTTTACATAAGTGTTTTAATACTTAGTAAGTGTTTACATACTGTGCAACTTTTATTACAATGAAAGCAAGGGAAATTTGGTTTTCAGTGAAATGTGTCCTTCAAAGAATGTAAATTTGGGAGCATGACATTCTGTCATCTATCTGTTGTTTTATCTATTTTTCTTTTTTTTCTATTTGTTCTCTTCACATAAAGTGTTTTTTGATGCAAATGTATCAGAGCAACCCCAAAGCATTTTTTGTTGATACCAATAAATCCACGCAATATCGGTCAACTGGTGTTTCGGTCGGACTCTAGCATGCGCTATGATTATTTGGACAAGGATGCGGTTATTCATTGTTCATGGCTTCTCTGCTTAGGTAAACCTCAAGCGGCCCTGTCCATTCTGGCCTGATGACAGCCACTGTGCCATTAAGGACTGCCAAGTGGAACCCTGCCCAGAGGTCAGAGTTCAACACCTATCCCAGAATTGGGCAGCAAATACATATTTTATAATATTTGTCAGATATCCTTAATTTTTCTCAGAAGTGAAATAATTGGAAACGGAGTCATGTTATTGCTATTACCAAGTTATTTTATTGTACTGTTATTGTAAAGACTTTTTTCCATGAGGCTGTTGTACTCTTTGCATGAAGTTTTGTTCATTTGCTGTGTTTTACATCATGCAGAGCAAGGTACCAGTGGGGATTAAATCAGGCAACTATAATAAGGTGAGAGAATCTCTGGAGAACATATTCCCTTTAGTAAACAAGGTTTACATGATAATAAATGCTCTAATCACTTGACATTTACAAACAGTGCAGCAGAATCCATATCGCACCACTTCCTTTAGTAAACGTCCCTGTGAAATTTGAAGTTGACTGTATAGATCCTTATATTTAAAGAGATCATTTATTTGATTTTCCCCATTGTAATGGAAGTTTATAGTCACCTGTTAGTGCTCTGCAAACTGAATGCTTAAATCATCACACACTTGCTTCAAACTGTGTCAGGTTGTGGAGCAGTTTCAAAGTAGAGTTTCGTGTATGAACAGACTTATGGCCAAAAAACACATAAGCAAGTCCATTAGAGGTCACTTAATGTGGTTTAAGGCAGAACTATGCTTCACTTTGCACAAGCCTGACAGGTGGCGAAGAGTTTCTGTTACCTCACAGCTCCAGTGCAAAATTAACGAAACAAACTTTGGTCACTATGTGTCTCGATTGCATTTGCGGTAAGGGGAATATTGTACACATTTAATTTTTTGGCCACTAAAATAAAAGTCATGATAACTTGCAGAAGATGGAAATGGGTGCACTTTTGATTCATATCCCAGGTGGTTAAATGGTTTACTTGAGATACAATATTGTGCAAAAGTTTTAGGCCCCTGAGAAAGTTGTATTTAATAGCTGAGCAGTAAGCGTTTTTTTTCTCAAAAAGAATACTATTAGATTTAATACAAAGAACATCAATACAATAATTATTCATTTTATGTATGTTAAAAAGTAATTGCACCAGTTTTTCAAAATGTCTATAATTCAATCATTGAGATGTAAACAGTCATTCAGAGTGGTTTGGTATGAAATGGTTCACTGTAGAGAAACTTACTGACTCTGATTTCTTTACAGGGGTGGTGATGACATGGTGATCACCATGACTACAACACAAATAGTCATTTTATTTTATCCAAAACCACCAGTGAACCTATATGTGCCTTCTGAGTTGTTATATATAATGTTGATGATGGTAAAATAGTGAAAAATATAAAAAAAAAATCAATTTTCTAGTCTATTTTGCCTCATAACCCTCTGCATGTACCTCTCTGCTGTGAATATATTGATAAAAAAATATGTTTTAGGCTATAATCTTTGTTCAACACTTTCAGAATTTAGGGCATCAGATATCAAATTTATAATTAGTTCATGTAATAACTTTCTGTGAAGGAGCTTTTACAAGCTTTATATATATCTGGTAAACATTGTTTACATCATAATGGTTTAATTATGCAGAAGTTTTGGAAAATCGGTGGAATTCCCCGTTAATGTTTTCAGGAAACAATTTCCGAGGCAGACTGATATTTGTAGTTATCATCCAGTACCTGGTTTGGCTAATCAGTGCTTCATTAAATTAAATCAGGACTAAATTAACTAATTATGTAATGGTTAAGGGCATCGAGGAGAAATCTGAACCTGAACATTGTTCTTTTAACTAGCTCACAAGAAATGAACTACTTTAAAAGTCTTTATTTTTATTAATTATTTCTTTATTAATGTTTGTTTGCATTTCTCATGCTATACAGTATTTTTACAAGCAAAACACACTTCTTGCCCATTTTTTAACAGTTTGCCTAGGGGGCTTAGACTTCTGCACAGTACTGTATATCAAAACCAGATATTTTTTATGCAAACAACAGCTAATGTGTTGGTGGCACATTTCTGTCCTGCGATCAGCCAGGATTTTAAGTGCATTTTGTTTGTTGTAAGCCTGCAGGTTTGTGTAATGAAGCAGAAGGCTAAGGATAGCCACACTTGTTCTAGCACTTAGTGTCGAGTCAGCGCACAGCACTCTTCTAGCACTCACTGTTTGCTCTGTAATGCGTGTACTCAGAGTGCTGTGACATCTGGCTGTGTGATAGCAGTCAAGGTTAGGCAGGCTGTGTTTCACTTGAGCTGATTTGCACATACGTTGTTTAACAAACAACAAGCAGGTCTCGATTAGAGATGACACGATGATACTTTTTTGATACTGATATTGAAACTTTGTGTGTCAGTTAATACTGATCTGACATTTTGGATGAGCGTCTAAAAGTGGGCTATCATGCTGAAACTACTCACATGCTATATTAACCCCACAGGAAGAACTACACAGCTAACAGCATCACATCACACAGTGAGCGATACTTCAGGTAGATTTGTTATGGAACTGGAACACATTCATTCTTTTTTCCCTCCAATATACAGTCAAGCATTTTCTGCTGGTATTGGTTTCATACAGATACCCTTTGATAAAAACATGCCATCTCCGGTCTTAAAATCTTCAAAAAACACTTGCTAAGACTGTGGCTGGCAAACGATTAAAATGTTTAATTGTGATTAATTACATTCTTTTGTGGGGTTAATTGTGAATAATTTGTCCTATGTGCTCAAATTTGACCCTAAAGGAAGATTTTATCCACTTAAAAAGCAGTGCATATGAATAAGCTTCAACAGAATGTATTTATTACTTTCAGTAATTCAGTAACATTATTTTCATAGAGGTCACATTAACCTGAACATAAGTGAACAGTTTCCAGTTTTCATCACTGACGTCCAGTGAGAGCAACAGTGACTTCATGTTCTAACCACTGAGTGTAGATATCATATATGTCATATATACAGTCATTGACTGTACATATCATTTATATCACATATGCAGTCAGTGGTTCAGCTCCTCTGTGATTGTAGCCTTTTGGTCTTGCTCTTATTCATACAGCTCATGGTTTCCTTTGCTATTGCTTTTATTGATTTGCTGCTCATTAGCCACGTTTACATGCAGCCTAATAATGCGTTAATAATCCAACTAATAGCTCAATCGGAATAGAATATGTCCATCAACACTCCTCAATTGGCATAGACTAGTCCGATTGAGGCCATTCGGAATACAATTTCTCTCCGATTGAACGAGGTGGGTAATCCTGTAAATAATCCGTTAAATAGAAGAATATTAACCGGGTAAATGCCTGTATCTGATGACA
This sequence comes from Colossoma macropomum, assembly GCF_904425465.1. Lineage (NCBI taxonomy): Eukaryota > Metazoa > Chordata > Actinopteri > Characiformes > Serrasalmidae > Colossoma > Colossoma macropomum. Next base: position 26,444,039 of record NW_023494799.1, read on the forward strand.
TTCCCAATCAGAAAGTTTAAGTACATTCTGCATGTGCGTCACATCATAGTGAAGGTTTATAACATTCAACATGGTGGGAGCAGAAACTGGTCTGCAGAGCAGACAAAGTTTATGCTCTGATCTTTAAAAGACGGCGGTGGGACGGGCATCCACCTTATGTGTCTCAGAACATGACGTCTTCCTCTCGCCCTTCCTTAATGCCTGTGAAATACATTTCTAAAGCAATTAGAAACACAAACGCACCAGCTGAAAACTTGTCTCACTCTGACTGGACTCACGTGATGCTCGCTGTCATTGTAATGTCCACACTAAGTGGTTTTCTACGCATGCGCATCATTTTGGATCGGATTGCCTGTAGTGTTCATGTAAATGGATATTTTCCATCAGATTGTTGAGCATATAAACACCTCGGTCTAAATCTGTAATTAAAATATATTCAGTCGAATTGGCAAAAATCTTTGCATGTAAACACAGCCATTGATTTATTCACAGGTCAACAACAAACACTGTTCAGTGTAGTCTGACAAATTTCTGTTGTTGACCCATCAGGGCTTGTATTATGCTTGTCAATTATAGTTCAGTCTCGACATACGTCAGTGATAAACAAATTCACAGCTTTACAGTAGCTGGAAATAACTGGTTTTATCAAGAGAGTCATCAGTGGAACCTGTTATTTAAAGCTGTATTTGAACGAGAAGGATTCGGTCACAGAGTCAGTCATTAGAAAAGCACAGCTGGGCTTCAGAGTGGAACTACAGGTGGTTCAATGGGTCATATTAGATAAATGCATTAACAGTGTTAAAAAAAATAGTGTCGTTCATAATTTATCATTATGAACATGCTAATACTACTAGTTAAACCTGTCTTCTGTCATGATTGCTTAATAGTTATTTCACCACATCAATAATTGCCTTTTCTTTTTCCTTTTTTTTTTGTTTTTGTTTTAAGTTTGTACTTATTGTGTAGATGCTTCTCTTGATACATTTTATTCCTTGTACAGTTGTTAAATTACATATTGTGTTGATTTTCTAAGTGATAAGTTCTTTACAAGGAGTAGACTTAAGTTTTAGTTCACCATGTCTGTTTATTTGCTGAGTTTAAAGTATTGAAAAAATACAGTGCAAAATGTGGCATAACTTTGGTACAGGCCACATTTTGTTTTATTTTTGTCCTTAATATGTTGAATTCAGGAATTGAAAATTAAGAGGATGTGTACTTATTTTCACATAGAAAATCACCAGATGTGTTATTTGACTGAAGCACCCAAACTTTTGCATACAACTGCATGTTCAGTGCTTGGAACATTGTTCTTTGTACTTTTTTACTTTCTCTGTCACTTCATTTCCTGTTTGTTTGTTCATATTGTGCAAACAAATGAACCACAGTTCCACAGGCGTATACTCCATCTGACTCTACATAGTTACCAGTAGTTAAACAATTACGTTTTGTTGGCTTTAAAATGTTTCGCCTAGTATTTGCACTAAGGGTGCTGAACACTTGTGCTTTTTCTCTTTTGATGGTGGTTCTGTGTAACTTTTTATGTAAAGTGTCTCTGCACTGTATTCTCAGTGCCCGCTCTGACATTGATCTCTTCTCCTGGCAGTATTCCCAGGCTGCGAACACTATCAGAGACATTAAGGAGTGTGAGCAGGCTCATGAGCTGGGTGCCATTAACAGCACACTGAGGTATGTAGTTAACACAGGCACTTGACCATCCTATTCCTGTCCAACCATTAGCTGCAGTCATACACTTGTTCATAAGCATGCAGTAAATGTACAGTTTGTGTCAGCAGTCTTTCTGATACATTTTCCTCCGTGCTGTCTACAGTAATCAGAGTAAGGAGGCGTTTGAGGACTGGGCGCACCATGACGACGCCCAGGATCACTTCTGCGGGCTGGATGGTAAGACTGCACTAGACTTTATGCAGTCAGAAGTAGGGTGTGTGATATGATATGTTGTTATTATTATAAATTACATTACAGTGATTCACTGAAATGAAAATTCTTGGCCAAAACTAAACGCGTCACAATTATTAGATAATCAGCTGATCACTGTTATTTTATGCAATGCATAAATGCTATTGTTTAATCCGACTGCAATTATTTTCCACAGTTGTAATGTTAACATGTCAACACATAGAATGTGAATTGGGTGCATTTTTCTCAGTTGTGTTGATATACAAGCAAGAGAAATGAAAGAAAACTGAAAACACATTTAATGAGACTAAGTTCTAGCTTTCGATTGGTACTATAACACCTTTAGAGGGCAGCAGTGAGTAATGTTTGTTTATTTGAGTTTGAGTTTTATTTGAGTATAACAGCTTGGAAGCAAAACAGGTAATCAAGCAGTTGGACAGTTTAGGCTTTTCCTTTAATGGTTGCGTACACTACAAACAAATGCATACAATTAAATAATTGAACACAATTATTTGTATGGCAGTATTATTGTACTGAAAAAGCTGTCAATAAATAAATAAACCGAAAAAGCTGGCAATAGCTAAATACCAGTTTACACAAAATGAATTTACTAAAACAGTTACAATGCGTGACACAACAGAGAATCGTTGGTCAATCAAAGCAAAGATTTTTTTTATTTTATTTTATTTTATTTTTTATACTTTTTATGCTTTGGCACTGCTGCTTGTGATTTTTTTTTTCCATCATTTCAAACACTGTGGCTACAGGTGATGTCTTTGTGCTAGCCAGGACTTTCCTTGCTGCTTCTGCTGTTTTGTTGTATTCTGTATATCAAGCAGGATGTGTTCAAGTGGAATCAAACTTCTCTGTAGTAAAGAAGAGATTATGAAGCACTTGTCTAATTTTCCTCATAGAAACTGTGGAATATTTCAGCACAGCCAACATTTTCACTATTTATCATCTGCTGCGGAGACTGTTTAAATGAGAGCAAAGCATTTTGATCACTGTTTCTCATTTTTAGTACCATTAAAAGCAGCCTTAGATTTTGACACCTCATTATAAGCCTGTTTTATTTTTTGGGCAAAAAACACAACTATTGCAAGTATTTGACTATTTTTAGCTGCAGAATTTTCAGTAATACTGGCTAATTGCATGCTTCATAAAAAAATTGAGATTTAGACCATTTCTAGAGAGAGAGCAGCCTGTCGAGTCTCCATCACAGTAAAACTGTATAGTAATAAGGAGCTTTATGCCATTATAGTCTTGAGCCAACTGACGAGATCATTGAGTAATCATATTTTTCTTGTGGTCTTTTATTTTTTTTAATGTGCAGTTCATGTTCATATCAGTCTCAGTATGTTCTGTGATCATAGAACATTTCTGTTTTTATTTTCTTTTTTACCATGGTTGTGCTATTTAAACGCACAGATTTCCTCACATGTCATTAATGAGGTCTTAAACAATTTTGACATTGAGATTACATCAAAAACAAAAAAGACAAGGACTGTAATTTTTATTAATTGCCTAATAGTAATAATAATAGTGGGCTAAAATTACAGTTAAGAAAAGCTACAGTAACAGTAGCCTATAGGCTGACTTCACAGTAAGCTCAAGCCATTTTAGTTTAGTTTAGCCGTTCAGTTTAGCTAAGTTTAGTTCTTTATAAGCTGTAATTTATTAAACCTGTAACAAAAACTACAAAACCAACCTGAGAACTGCCAAATCAGAGCAGGAACAAAGTCGGCCCACAAGCTACAAGATTTTTTTTTTCTGACATGACCACGTAACCTGCCGTTCTGAAACTAAAGAGAGGAGCCGCTGAAGGAACAGCCTCTCTGTGTTTGTGGCTCTTGTTTCCGAAGTAACAGCACACAGTGTGTTGTTGGTGGCTCTCACCCTGTTCACTCCCTAAAACATCCTACTCGCAATACTATCATCAGCCAATGACTTTGGGCACGATTGGACGGTAGTGTATTGTGCATGATTTCACAAGCCTACATCGTCACATCCGGAAAAAATGATAATTCTTATGCTTACAATTAGCTGCTTCTGTTTTGCTGGTGCATCGTCTGTTTCAACTTCTTAGCAAACTAAGCTAAAAAGCTAAATACTGTGATGTTTTGTGTTTAAAGTATTTTGTTTAGAATGTTGCTATATTACTAACTCCTGCTCAGGAGACCTTCTTCTTTATTAGAGACTTTTGATACAGATGACAGGTCTTCTGGTTACATGGATCATTTCATGGGTGTGTTTTTAATCATGGCCATCTCCTTTGGTGTAGCGCAGCACACAAACTCAGTCTTGCGTTGTTCTGTAGACGAGACCTCTCCTGATGCTGAGTATGTGGATCTGCGGCTGAATCCTGAACGCTACACCGGATATAAAGGGCCCTCCGCATGGAGGGTGTGGAACAGCATCTATGAGGAGAACTGCTTCAAGTGAGTCATCTGCACTTATAGAATAGAAAAATCTAGTCTTGAATAACTTGAATAAAACTTGCCTTCCTCAGCACACATTTAAACCAACGGCACACTGCAGTAATTGGCATATTCTGATTTATATTAAAATAAAGTGTTTATTGTGCATTGAAGATGCCACTCATGACTGCAGTGACTGAGATGTAGTCACACTTTTATAAAACAACAAAAAGGAGAGTTTTAATAGTGTTTTCATTCCTTGCACCAGGCCCAGGACCTGAGGAATAGTGGTTCCAGTTTCAGTTTAAAGCAGAGATGGCACAATACCACTTTTTCTTTTTTGATATATATTGTGACCTTGAGAATCTCAATAATGATTGAATTGAAGCACTTTATTTAAAGGGGAATTCACCTTTTTTATTTTAGCATAATATAACCATTGAGATGTAAACAAAGTCTTTTATGGTGGTTTAATCTGAAATTATTTATTGTAGAAAAACCAACGCAGATTTCTTTATTGTGGTGGTGCTAGGAACAAGGGTCATAATGCTGCAACATAATTTTATTTACGATCCAAAATAACTAGTGAACCTACACATATCTTCTGGGTTTTTATATATAATGTTGTTGATGGCAAAATAGCAGTAAATGTGAAAAAAAAAGTTTTTGTTGGGGACTGTTTTGTCTTATGTCACCTTGCATGTACCTGTCTGCCATGAATGCATTTTTAAAAGTACATTTTACATCAAAACTTTATGTCAGAACTATTGTTTAACAGGGTCTCAGACATCAGGCAGTGTATTTATAACCATTTCATGTAATAAAGTTCTGTGCTCTGCTTTTAGAGGCATTAAGCTCTTCAAATATCTAGGTCCTGTCACCACCACTGTGAACACTTCTGACTTGGTGTATCTGTCAAATGGCACATCAGTGTAGTTAATGCTTTAGAATTTGAGAGCTTTAAGTTTTAGAAATTGAAAGGTGTGTACATTTCTTAACATCTCTAATTTATTGTAAATGTCATCCATTTTTAGGCCAAGATCAGTGTATCGGCCTCTTAACCCCCTGGCCCCAGGTCGTGGTGAGTTAGAGATCTTTGTTTCATTTGGAAAACTCTCTTCCTTAGACTTGTAGAAAATACTGCACCTTTCAGGGTACAAATGCTGTCATTGGAGTGGTACCCTAAAGGGATAAGTCTTCAGAACCTTTAGCTAGTGAACATACCTGTACCATAATCTATTGTAGTTATACTTTATAAAATTGGATTGGATCCATAATCTCTGTCTTGACTCCAGGCTTTTTAATGTATTTTTTCAATTTATCTGTTTATCTAAGTTAAAGTTAATATGTCCATATTTTATTTTTTAACGTTAGTTTGGTTTTATGAACCAAAATCAGACATCATTTCCTTTTTATCTAACTTCTCTTTATCGCTGTTTTGTTACTATGCCTTTAAGAATAATAATGCAAATGAGCTCTGTTCTGTTTAGCTATCCTGCACTGTGTCTCATTCAAAAAGTAGTCAGGGCTTAAATATCTCTTTTAACTTCTATGTGAATATGAAGGGCCAAACTGCTCTAGGCTGAAAAGGCTTTAATAGATATATGTAAATGCGTTGTTTTTTGTGACAAACAAAAAAAGAATTAATTCAAAACAAGCTGTTTTTTGCAGCTTAGTTTCCATGTATGGACTGAAAAGTGACTCATACATTTTGAAATTTTACATACTACATCACTTTAAATTTAAGCAGAAAGCAAAAACAAAACAAGAAAAAAACATTTTTTTATGATATGGGACCTTTAAGTTATGAAATGTGAGTAAAAATGTGCATCTTTTACCTGGGAAAGTGAATGCCATGCACCTTTAAAAGAACATATAAAGTACACAATTGGACCTTAAGGACACTTTTAAGTTAAGTGTGTACTTATAATTTTCCTGGACAGTACTCTGTTTGACAGTGTGTGCTTTGGTGTTTTCTTTACAATCATATCGTTGTTTATGAGTTTTGTCTTAACCACTCTTTTTATTTCTTCCTTTCTGTACTAGGTGATGATGATGGTGAGTTATTTTGCACATATTTATTTTGACAACATTGCTGTGGATATATTTATATTCAGTTTTTTTTATATTTCAGCTCATCACTCTGAACACTATAAATTATTTGGGACTAATATGTAAACAATGTACTTACACGAGTCATGAATTTAAATCTGAGTCTGCATAAACTCATCAGAGCAGAAGTTTAGATTTAGGATATATGATTATTTGATTACGTGGAGGTGAGAAACCTAGCCCTTCCTCAGCACGCTTTATTCTGAGCTGTTAAGTCCATATGGGTTGAGGTGAGATAGAGGCATTTGCTCCCATGCTGACATACTGTCTGTGTTGACTTTGTTCTCACAGGTGAAGGCTTTTACAAATGGCTGGAAGGTAATTGGATCTTTCTCGTCCTTATCACCACGTATGCACAGACTGACCTGAGACTGTCTGCAAACACAACACTGCTGAGCTCACTAACACACACAGATACTCACACTCAGGGATTAGACTGCAGAACAAGCCTCCCTTTGTAAACTGGTCAGTGTAATATTCTTTCAATTTTGTCAGCACCCCTCGAAATGGACCCCTCCATCTCTCAGTGATTCTTTTTCCCATTAGAAGAATCACTTCAGTCCTCTTTAACAAAGACCTTATATAGGTCTATCACAGAGGGGGCACTGGAGGGGGAGTTGTGCTGGCAGTACTCTGGTTGGGGGGGCTAGAGATGCCACGTTCACCAAAGATCTTCACAACTGCACTGTGCAGCTAATTATTTTATTTAATCTGCTAATTCAAACCATTTTGCCTTCTTGGATGGTGTCATGACATCACTCTGTCAAAGTTTGATCTGTGAAATAAGTGATTTTCTCCTTTGTGGTGCAGCAGAACAGTAGAAGCCATATCAGCCCTATGCTTTACCTTGTGTATTGCAATTTGTCAGAAAGGCATCATGTGTCATTAGAGAGTGCTTTCGTTTTTAAAGCTGCCCTCTGTCCAGAATAAAAAATGTATCTATTGCTACTTGTAAATATACTCACTTGTCTCCTGTGGCGGTGCCATGACAGTCCTATGAGTGAGATTTTCTGGCTTAAATGCTAGGAAAGCCCCCTTTTGATGTTGTGTCATGAAGGTGGGAGGGACTTTTGAAAAAAATACAAGTGCTTTAGGGCAGATATTTGAGGGGCAGCCTGCTTAAAATGTTTTTTTTTCCATGCTAACTGGCCAAAGCAAAAGGAAGCCAGATAACTCATGTTACAGCTAGGAAGCTAGTTATCAGATCTGAGTTTATTATGGAGATTCTAAACAGTCTCTCATAATGCATGCTGGGTGTTGTAGTGAGAGAACATTGATCAATGAAAGCTCAAAAAAGATACAAAATTGTGAATTCTTCTTTCAAGCTGATAGGGTTGAGGGATACAATGCTGCGCAACGTTATGCATGCACATAACATGACAAATAACATATTGAATGCTAATTTTCGGCCAGAATGACCCTTTAAGTTAAATGCTGCTCAGTCACTGATGACTGAATGACTATGTTGCAGCTTTAAAAGGCAGACATATGAATATGCAACATTTGAAGAGTGAAAATCACAAAAGGCTGGAAGTCTCAGCTCAAACCACCTAACAAACTTGTTTATTATTCTGATTTTGTCATCCAGGGTCAGTATTTCTCTGTATATGCTTTCTGTTTTAGTGATGTTGGCCATCGTAATGTTTGTAAATTGTGCATGTGTCTGTATGCTGCAGGGCTGTGTCTGGAGAAGAGAGTGTTTTACAAGCTCATCTCTGGCCTCCACAGCAGCATTAACATCCACCTGTGTGCTGAATACCTCCTGGATGGTAAGTGTCAAACGCTTACTCAGTGATGTCGTAGTTTAATTCCTAATGGTAACCCAATATTTGCTTTAGTGTCATACGATACGGTGCAAATGTCTTACATCAGCCAAGAAGATTGTTTAACTTTGTCTATGCAGTAAGTGTATTTTTGATTGTAAAACACTGCATTTGAATAAATTCAAATAGACATTAATGCAGTAAAAAGTTGGCTGATTGTCTTTGAATTGTACGTAGTTATTTCTAACACATATGTATGGGTTTGGTTTCTCTTTTCCTTAATGAACAAATCCATGCCATCAACGACTGTAGCTGCAGTTCCACCAGCAGCAAACCTGATTTAACTTAATAAAATGTTGATTTATCAAGGATTAATGAAATATTGATTAGATAAACTACATATTGCATGTAGAGGTAGGTGATATTTTAACATGATAAATGTAGTTGTTTATGCTTTTGTGAGCGTATTGTGGATATCATCTGTATTTAAAGAACATGTTTAATTAAAACAATAACTTAGTCATTTTTATTTGGGTTTAGTGCAGCACAATGTGGGAAATGTTGAATATAAACCATTATACTTGTGATGAGTTTTTGATGACAGTTTTTAAAAGTGAAATATTATGATGTATATTGTGATTAAGTATGGTGATATGTCATTTTTGCCAAATCACACACCTCTAATTGGATGGTAACTGAAAATACTGGCCTCTTGAGTGTCTGTTTTGTTACAAAAACAATAAAGAACTAGGTTATAGGTAAGTTAGTTGTGACATACATATAATTAGATGAAAACAATTTTTACTGATTTTACTGATTACGTCATCTTCATTTTAGTGCTGCAATTAGTGCAGAAAAACTATGGAAACAAAGCTACAGTCTGAAAATTCTTGTTTGTTGCTGTGTGTTTTCCATGAAGAAAGTTGGGGGAAGTCAATCTGGGGGCCGAACGTTCACGAGTTCCGCCGCCGCTTCAGTTCAGCTGAGACTAAAGGAGAAGGAACCCGCTGGTTAAAGAACCTCTACTTCCTGTACCTGATCGAGCTAAGAGCGCTGTCCAAGGTGGCTCCGTACTTCGAGCGTGCCTTCATTAACCTGTACACAGGAAATGCTCAGGAGGACTCGATTACCAAGGAACTGCTGCTGCAGATTTTTAATGAGACCAAGTGAGAGCCAGCAACTGATTCATCATACAGCACACTCATTAAGGGCAAAGGCATTGCAGACTGCAGAGTAATCATTGCAGACCTGGTAATTAGGGGTGTAAATCCCTGACCTCACAGTGATCCAAGTTGATTACGATTCTTTAGGAGTCATTTATTTTTATCTTTTTAAATTTATTTTTTTTAATTTAAAATAACAAAATATGTCTGTATACTTGGAGGGAATTTAGATAAAAATTATTATTTTTTAAAAACATTTAACATTTGAGTTTGAAATTTCATGGCTGACAATAGCCTGAGAATTTTATTATGGGCTAATAAAATTAGCACATATGTTACTGAATATTATTAAGTTGGCTTGAGAAAGCCAGCTTACTGGTGTTTTATTTATTATTGTATGCTTTTTTTGTACCGTTTTTACAGATCGCAGTTTTTGTTCAGCTAGAACTGCAATATTTTGCAGGATTGTAGAGCCTATACAGGAATAGTCCATGCATGCTTTTGGCTCCGGTTGCACATGCGGTTTTTGTATGGTGCTTGTTCAAACTCAGTTTTTTTCCCACGGGAAATGAACGGTTGAATGTTAAGAAAATTAAAATCTAACTCTTAAATGTTGTCACAAACAACATTTTTCAAACTGACCCCCACTGACATTACAGACTCTCATACACAGAGGCTACCTTGGATAACGTAGTAATGGCCAAGCAAAACCATAGCGATAGCCTAGAAAGACTGTAAAAACCAACTGACATTCCATAGCAATGGCTTAGCAAAACCTTAGCAACCAGAGGTAACACAGCAAAGGAACCACCTGGGATATCATATAAGCAGGTTAGCAACACCTTTGCAACCACCTGGGATTTCTCAGCAAAATGCTTTGTCAAGCCGACTTAAAGTTTGTTCATGAACTTTTCCCTTATAACTATGATCAATTCTGATATTTCAAACTTGATGCAGTTGAATTAACATCAGATTATTACAGCATGATTTTTTATTCAAATACTTTTAATAATTTGTTGTTGTTCAGCAAAAATTCAAATTTATATTTAATTTTTGCAACAACTCATATGTGGCAGATGCAAACTAAAAGGCACTGAGCCTTATCAGCCTGAGCTTTATCAGTATGCCATGTAGAACTAAAATGCAAATTCTCTCTCTCTCTCTCTCTCCCTCTCTCCGTCTCTCTCCCTCTTTCTCTCCTCCTCTCCCTCTCTCTCTCCCCCTCTCCCTCTCCCTCTCTCCCCCATCAGAGCTTTCCCCATGCACTTTGATGAGAGCTCCATGTTTGCAGGCCACAAAATGGAAGCCAGAAGACTGAAGGTGAACAAGCTCTTTTTGCAAATGCAAATTTACTTCACTTCACTTTCTATTGTTTCTCACTCACAGGGGCCACATTTTGCTGCTAGAAATGTAAACTAGGAAGCTTTTAGTGGCTTCCTCTCTTCATCACTGTACTGTGCTTCCACACACAGTACCTGATGCTTTGACAGGCACGTGAGAGTCACGTCTGTAAAAATACATTACTCTCAGCCCTGCAGTCTTAAAGTGGCCTTGTGGTCTGAATTTAATGGTGATTTTCATGAATTAAAATGCTCTTATTTGTTTAGTCAGAGCTAGTTAAGTCAAAGTATACAAACATGCAAATGTAAGAAATGAGAGTGTTGTGTAACAAGCGCCGTTTCCCTTGTCTCTCCATCACAGGAGGAGTTCAGGCTCCATTTTAAGAACATTTCCCGCATAATGGACTGTGTGGGCTGCAGTAAATGTCGACTGTGGGGAAAGTTACAGGTAGGTGAAAGTGTTTCTCTTATTCTGAGAAATCCCTCCAAATCAGCCGCACATGAGCCAAGGTCACCATGTCCCATGCCAAGTGTCAGCTAGAGGAGTATAAAGCCTCCAGCCCTCGGCTGTGGAGCAGTGGAACAACATTCTCTGGATTGTTAGAGCCCCATCCAATACATTTGGGATGAATTGGAATGTCCAGAACTGATCATCACTAATGCTCTCACTGCTGAATGCAATCAGATCCTCAAAGCAATGTTCCAACATCTAGTTTAAAGCCTTCCCTGAAGAGTAGAGACAGTTACTGCAGCAGAGCGGGATAAACTTTTCAGTATTCTTGATTTTGGAAGAAACGTTGGATGAGCAGGTGTCCACAAACTTTTGGCCACATAGTGTAGTTTCTATAGAACAAAACTGTGTAAAACAAGCATCAAAAATTCTTGGAACAAATAGAATAATCTTATATATTGTCATAATGAGAAACACTAGATATCTTGATTAGATTTTTTCACTTACCAAGACATAATTTTTTGCAGTGTCTGGGTTTGGAATTTTAACATGAACACACTAAACAGCACATTAGCTTTAGAATAGCTGTACAGCACGCCCTACAGCCTAAAGCTGCTGTTTCCCTCCATCAGACCCAGGGGCTGGGCACGGCCCTGAAGATCCTCTTCTCTGAGAAAGAAATCAAGAACCTTCCAGAAAACAGTCCCTCCAAGGGCTTCCAGCTCACACGCCAGGAGATTGTAGCTTTGCTCAATGCCTTTGGGAGGTGAGTTTTAAAGTTCTTTTAATTTATTTGTTCTTTTTTTCCCCATTCATTTTGAAAGGGTGGCACGCAGTCAGCTCTCTTTACCTCATGTATTGATTGCTTTAGAGGATTTGAGTAAACTGGCTTTACAAGATGTTCAGTGCATACATACATGTTTGAGAACAGACAAAAGATGAATGATAAAGGATTTTTAAAGGATACATTAATCATATCATCAGATGAACACTGGAGCTAGTCAGAGTTGAGGAGGATATCTTTTACTCGAAGTCTTTCAGTAATCTTTAATGAAACAGTACGAAGATTGGCATGATTTAATATTTATCTTTACACATAATAGTCAAATGTGAGTGCTGTAAAGTGCTGTTTAATCTGACTCATTTATCAAGTTAGCTGTCAGCAGCTAAGCTGACAAAAGCTAATTACATACCTAACCGATCTTAACACTTTTCTGTAATGTTGCTTATTGTTAGACATCACATTAAACTGATTTTTAGTAAATACGTTAACCCAGATAAAGTTTAGCTTACATGAGAACGAGTGTAATTCTGCCTCTTAATAGTTTTGTCATTGAGGTGTGAGTTTGGTGTTCCTTAAAGTTTAATCCAAAGCTATTTCAGCTCCAAGAATTAAATAAAAACAGTCCAGATGATTCAGACATTATACGTTTCTCTTAAACACCTTTCCACCATTTCTTACTCTTAATAAATCAGGCTAATGTCTTGCCGACACCATTCTCACTGCAGGTTTGTTTTTGAGTAGTTCTTCCTTTTCTTTGATGGAACAAGGCACATTTAGAGATGACTGGGATTGACTGAGAGGCATGTCAGTCATAATTTTGTAAACAGTCAGTAGATCTGCATTTGATTATAAGGCCTTGTAAAGAGAATGCCACAGGACATTATTTGCTTTCATCTGCAAACATCCAGAGGGGAGCGCTTGGTGGTAGAACAGGAAAGGCGAAACACTACATTTTAGTTTCACTTCTTTTACTATTCCCTTTTCAGGAGAACAGCAAAGATTTTAATAATTATAAAGTGCATCTATAAATGAAAAAATAGACTACCCCTACTACAACTTTTTTTTTCTTGCCTAAAATATGAATATGTAATGAGTGAATATATAAATAAAAAAATATGAATAAAAATATGAGTGAATATAACATAACAAACCGCTAGGAAGCAAACATTAACCCACCAGTTACATCCTATTGGCTGTTTGTCATCAAAGCCAGGCAGCATGCAAATTTGCCCACCCTGTCTGTGTTATTGCTGGGGACAATACATGCATGCATATATATAGTAATATCTTTTTTATTTTTAAATGCAGTTTGAAAATGTTAGCTGCTCTTACCTTGCGGTAAAATTTTAATGATGAATAGAACAATAGAAATGGTCCAAAATTACCTGGAAAAAAAGGTTCCATTAACTCCCATTCAAAGTTAAGACACTTCTTTCTTCTCCTGTTACCATTTTGAAGATATGAGCTTTTGTTGTGAAAGCAACTATATGTACATGTGTATACACACACACACACACACACACACACACACACACACACATTGCCCCTTAGAAGCAGGGTCTTAACAGGGTCTGGATTTGCTTTTTTTTATTTCTTTGTCTTTCTCTGTCTTTAGACTCTCCACCAGCATTAAAGAGCTCCATAACTTCAGGACCCTTTTGAAGGACCACAGGTAACACACATCCAGGCCACCAGGTGGCGCCAGCCCAGAGGACACTGCAATAGTCTTATCTTCCTCAGAGTAAGGCCTCTATCAGGGACTTCAGGATTGATATCTGGCCAACAGAACCCTCCCCCACTGCTCCGCTCTACTGTCCAACTGGCTGTAAACCACTGCAAACAAGACTCATGCTAGCTGTCAGCTTCTAACGTAGTAAGAATAACAGCCAGCACTCAGAGCATCCATGAGCACACAGATTTTTTCGGCTTTGTTTTTTACAGTGATTTATGGTTTTTAGCCCCTTTTCAACGCCCCCTCAAAAAAACACCTCTCAATGCCTATTTTTTTTAACATATATATATATATATATATATATGGTTATATTTTAAAACGTGTGCATTTGCTGTACGCGTGCAGTGTGAGAGTGAGGGTAGGACCATTACTCTTGCGTTTATAAATGTGGCAGTTTGTTATTTACGTACTGTCATGCTGAAGTATTTACCTCTTTAACACAGATACTTGGTAATGATACAGGATAAATTCTCAGTTCATTTTAAGCGTTATAAATGTCGCGAGTGAGTTTATGTTTTTGCATCTGAGCAGAAAGCCTGTGACAGTGTTATTCAGCAAAATAGCTCAGTTTCCCTTTGAGCCATTTGATTTGATTTGTGAATTTTGAATTTAACCTGTGATTGATGCATATTTCGCCAATAAGCAGCAGGTCTGAATCACAGATTTGCAGTCCTTCTCACAAACAATATCAGTCAGTAGTTTGGACACACTACTCTTAAATAGGTTGTGATCTACAGACTTATGCCTAATTTCTTGAAAAGCTGTTCCTTAAACAAATGTAAATGCAGGTCATGCCTGTCTATGAATTTATTTCCCAGCTGAACAGTTTAAATTATTATATGTTAGTGATATTGGAACTGTGAATCAGTGCAGATTTCCAAAATTCTTCATGTACATACCAGCCAGTGCTGATGCCAGTACATACAGTCATATGCAAAAGTTTGGGTACCCCTGGTCAAACGAAACCCATAAAATCTGGCCTATGCAAAAGTTATGGCACCTTTTAGATGTTTAGTTCAGTATGTAAAAATCAGCAAATAAATCGAAATTGTGCATGTTTGCACTAATATATAATAAGTGTGTTCCCTGTAGTGGATGTGTTATCTTATTTTTAACTTAGGAAATAAACAAAACATGTCATTTGACCAGGGGTGGTTTTTGCGTACAACTGTAAACATTTAAAGTGAAGACATTAGGGAGAAATATAGCGTTTATTTCTATGGGATTAGAAATGCGGTAAAGTGGAAAAAAAAACAGATATTTTAGCAAATGAGTACAATAAATATATTCTCAGATATCAGTTTGATATATTGAAATATTGCAGTGATGCTGCAATAATAACTTTTTTGAAAGCAGTTGTTTGCTGATACTGATATGATTCTGATGTAAACATGCATTCCTAATTATTTTCTTTTCTGGAATACTCCCCCTGAAAGTATTTTTCAGCAGCCGGTAAGGCCTTAGCTTATGGGGAACTTCTTCAGGCCTATTGTAAAAGCACTCTCTCATGAAGTGGCTTGAGAGGATGCCAGATGTGCATGAAAACTGGCTGCGTTTAAGAATCTAAAATAAAGTCTAAATTCACTGCATATTTGAAAAAGAGTAAAATAGTAGGCTTAAAGCAAGGAAAGGCCTTCTATGAGTAGATGTGTCTAAACTTTTGACTGGTACTGTACATGCTGCCTGAAAGAAGGAAATGTAGCATTGTGATGTTACAAACTTGAGCAACTCATAACAAGCAGTTAACAGGCTTTGCCTGTTTTCACTCAGTTCATTATCAGTGGCTTGAAGTTGAAGAGAGTTTAGCAATGTAGCCAAACTCAGATTTTTAACTTATGTCTAAATTCTGTCAATAGACCAAAATAGTAATCATGATGTGTATCATGATGTTTATTTAGGTTACTGAGGTTTAAGTTGGAACTGACTCTATTTACCAGCATAGCAATATTTAGAAACTGCTAGCAAAAAATTTCGTCGCTGTCAGAATAAAACCTCCAGAAACTTTTCAGGAGAAGCATAAAACTTTGTAAACCTGCAATGTAATTTCATTTAAAGACATTTTGTAATTTTAAGTCAATTTTTAAGTAATTTAATTTCATTCTAAGTCATTTTGGACCATTTCTACGATCGTCATGTCAATTTCAAATCATATAAAAATAATAATAAAGACGAAAATGGTAATACAAGGTTTTGTTCTGAGAGTGACGATGTACTTCACATCCTTACATTTAAATAAACAGGATCAGTGATCCTCTAACCTGCAATCTCCCAGCAACAGAGTGAAACCTTGGACAGCTGTGCATCACAAAGGAACTCTGTCTAAATTTTTTCATAATGAAACATTGTTCTTTAATTACTGATGAAACTCATGGTATATATACACTCAGAAATGCTATCATAATAATAATTTATTGTGATAACAGTATCGTCATATTGCCCATCCTTAATCTGAATTGGAATCTTTTACAGAGGATATCTGTAATATCCTCTGTAATAAAGTCCATTTCTAGAATAAGCGACTTTATGTATCAGTGTTGAATAACCTGATGCGTGGCTTATTGTAATGTGCTGGTTCTGCAAGATCTGATGATGTTTGAAAAGTGCTTCAAATTCATTTTTTGGCAGCTCACAGACATCAAATCTTCCCTCTTTTGGACTTCCTGCTTATGCTGTAGACACGTGGGTGCTTCTATCGGTTTATTTTTGACTTCACTAGGATTATTTATAGTGTTCAGTGTGAAGGGGTGTGCGTGTGTGCGAGTGGTCTGTGGGTGCTTTTATTGAACATTTTGTCAAACTGCTGTACCAGAAAAGTTTGTTAAATTCAGTTCTCTATACAGTGCGATTTGGACCAAAGACTTTCCGCTGACCCTTTGTTGCTTCCTTCTTGATGTTAGATCATTTTAAGTATGTAAGTGGACGCTTCAATATGTTTTGCCCTACTTTGTTGTGATTTTTGGTTTGCGCACACAGTCTGACTGATACAGCACTGTGCAAAATTCATAGACCACTCTTCATTTATTTCATTTTTTTAGTCAAATGGCGAGTTATTCAGTTTTTCAGTGTCAGGAAAAAAGCAGAAAACATATTAAATATAAAATGACACAAAAAAGTCTCACAAATTAAATATAGGTTTGTTTTTATTTAGTGTTTCATCCATTGCCTTTATTACAGCTTGCATTCTTTTCAGGGCACTCAAAACTTCAATGATTTTGAGGTCTATACTCTGGAGTAGTCAGTCCATTGTTTGATTTGTACATGTTCTTCTTTTTGTCTGTTTCCTTTTATCAGTTAGGTCTTCTTGACAGATACACATCCTTTCAGACCCATAGCGCTGAGTTGTCTTCTCACAGTGAAAGGACAGACAGAAACACCTGTGGATTTTTTGCAGATCTGAAGCAGCTTGAGTTTCTCCTCTCTCTCAAAGATGAAAGCTTTAGATAGGGTCTTTGAGTCAGATCTTGCACGGTTAATAGGGGTTCTTTTAATTGAGCTCCTGTTTTAAAAAGCTCATTTTTCCACTTACTTTTAGAAATATCTCCTGAATAACTTGTCCCTGATGGCTGTTTTGACTCTAAATTAAATAAGTGAAGGGTGGTCTCTGACTTTTGCGCAGTACTGTAGCTCATTGTAATGCCCTGGCAACACGTGAATTTGCATGCTCATGAAAACTTCTTCCATACACGCACAATATCTATATCACTGGTCTGTGAGGCCATGATTATAATGTGGGGATAAGAGTGTAATAACAGTGACGATGAAGATAAAGATAAGAGCAGGTGTGTGTGTGTGTGTGTGTGGGTGTGTGGTAATGAGCAGTGCATGCTTTGAAGAGCACCAGAGCATACTCGTCTGCCTTAACAGTTCCAAAATCCTGCTCGTGATGGAGCTCATGACGGTATAAACAGATTGTGAAATTTCTGTTTTTAGCATTTGTTACATTCTTCAATATTTCCTTTCTGAAATAATCAGGACGATCAGTGGTGGAAAGAGGGCTGAAAATTTACTAAAAAGTTACTTCAAAGACGCCCTAGGAACTTAGGGCGTTCTTCCACTGCACACAGTTCTGAAACCTTTAGCACCTGAAAAACTAGCACTGTGCTTTTTCCACTGCCCATCGGCCCAAGATTCACATTTATGGTGCCCAAAATTGGTACCAACAAGATGTAATGGTTCTCTAGGCTGAAGCCAACAACAGTTTAGAAAACTCTTTACTCTTCTGTGTGATGATAAAGTCGCTAAGCACTATTACATGACCAACAAGCGCACCAGGATGTAAACTGGAATAGCATGTTGAAGCATCTGATGGCTATTTTTTACTTTGTTGAAGTGGCCTAAGCTAATAAAGAAGCTAAGCTAATACTGTAAGCACTTATGCTAGTATTTATAGTATAAGAGTAAAAATCTAAACTTTGCTTATGAAATTTTCACCATTTGTTTGAGTATAATTCAGAAAATCATGCCAGCACAGCTAGTCTATTTAGCAGATAGCTAATATGTCAGCTCGCATTCTCAAGAGAAAGAAATCAAGCTTGGCTTTATGCTGTACATGAGGTAGACATATGTGTGTGTGTGTGTGAACAGAGCAGTGCTCTATTGTTTCATATCAGCAAGTAAGTTAAGCTAACTATCAAGCAATGTAGCTAATTAGCAAAAGTAGATTCTTTAGAGCAACATAAAATGACCAGTTAGAACAGTTAAATCATTTATTGTGGTTATGATGACAGTTCCAGCTGTTTCTCAAGCTGGTGGAAAAAAAAGTAGAACTACAACCGTAAGTTCTGCAGGTTCCTGTTGAGGTCAGTTCTTGTTTTGTTTGTGCAGTGGAAAAACGCTCGTTGGGGCAGATCAACTAATACTTCTGCACTGTTGCAAACCCTGTTTATCCATTTGAAAGTTACTGTTCCAGCAGTCACTGTTCTTTTACTTTTTTGCCTTAATGCCTCTGTATTTGTGAGGTTTCATCTCAATGAGTAAACTAGGAGGAGATTATAATGCACCTCCTTTGAATTACAGAGGCTAATAGTAAATACTGACTCTGCGCTGTTTGAAAAAAGCTTGTCTAATTTTTGGCACTAACTGTTCCTGGTCAGAGACGTCCGTCCACCAAAAGCCTGTTTCTGACAGGTGGAAAAAGTTACCTGTTTGTTTTTTAGCAGCAGTATGTCCGATTCTGGCCTGTGTCTGACCTCGCAAAATAACTTATTTCTCTATATTTTGACTTTGTATGTCAAAATACTGAGTGAGTTTACATGCACATAATAATTCGATCATAATCTGATTTCTGCAGTTAACTGATTAATTGAGTGGTCACGTATAAACCACACTCCGGTTAGATCCAATTAAGACATCTGGTAAAGAGAGCTTGTTTTTAGCACAGTAATCAGATTTCTCAGCACATGTATACCTTACTCTGATTTCTTTCGTTTTTCTCAGTTTGCACGTGTGTGAAAATAAACAGTTGTACTGGAAGTTGCAAGCAGCGTTTAACACAGCAACAAAACATTTTTGAAGTGATGCTGATATTGACTACATGCTTGACGAAATGAAGGATTTGATTGTTCTTCATCTACTAGATGGTGTATGTTCGTTTTCCACGAAAGTGACTCGATGTTTAAAAAAAGATAAGTCCTGGCATGACAATGAGTTGAAATAGTTATGCTTACTCAAAGAGTAATGGCTCATTATTACATATTGTATCAACATAATGAGACAAAATCTTGAGAAAATTGTTTTTCCTACATAAAAAAAAAAGTTTAAATTTCGAGAAAATAAGGCATTATTTTGAGATGAGAAGTCAACCTTTAGACACAAACAGTGTTTCCTTACTTACTGATTGATATGGATTGACGGCAAACAGTCAGTTAAAAATTTGACAGTGAAATTGTATTATTGTTTTATTATTTATTTATTTATTTATTTGGCCAGTATTAGATGCACAAGGAATTTCTGGTGCAGCTGTCAACAAAGCAAAAATACAGAGAAAATATATCAAATAAACAAAATCTGCAAATGACAAAAAAGACGTGCTATTAATTTCAAAGTAATCGTTTATAGTTACATTAGCAGTATTTACGGTAAGTACTTGGGTATAAGCATCAGTACTTATAATGTAGCTATACCTAAAAATCATTCTCTTTTGTGTTATTCAAAGATTGTTGTATATTTTATGTATTTATATTTGAATTTCTGTTGATACATACACCAAAGGAGAGTCCTTAAACTTATTGTACTTGGTGAATAAAAGCATTATGCTTCTGATTCCACCTCGACGGAATTTGAAAAACTGTAATAATGGCCAAAGTTTTGTTTGAATCCACTCAAGTAAGTAAAACTGCCATAAAACTGAAAACATCTTGCAAATCAGTTACTTTCCACCACTGAAGTCCAGCCAGGACTGTGTTTCCCAAAAAAGAAAAAAAAAAGACATCTCTTCTGTTGCAAAGATGGCAAAGTCTGTAGTTTAAGGGAGCAATAAGTAAAAATTTTAATTAAAACTTGAAATTTTTTGAAAAAAAAATATTCTTATTAAAAAAATCGACGTATGGAATGTTGTGAAATAATAGGAGCATGTTCTGAAAAACTTTCATACAAATTTGTTTTGTACGTGAATGAGGACAAAGTTCTCCTGATTATATGAACAGAAGTGTTAATATGCAATTGACATTGCAGCTAATGCTCCTTACTGTACCTTTAACACGAACGTGAGCAGCTGTTGTGTGATCTGATAATGCTTTTGAGAAACTCAGCCCTGATTTTTGCACCGTGTTTAAACGAAGGAAACCTGTTCACTTCTCTAATTTACTGTCTGTTTACAGTATCATTGCTCCTGTGTTACTGTGTGTACATGTCAAATCTATTTATTTGAACAGAGGAATAAATCTATTCATCAAAAAGTGTCTTTGTAATTTTTCCCCTCTGTGTTTGTGTCACTTAAGTTAGCTCAGCAGGGAAACTAATTCTTTTACAGTGCAAAGCTTGAGACCGGTTCTTTTCAAACATTATTTCTTTATTGGTGAACCGTCACAATCTGTGTGATCAACAAAATATTCTCAAGCCACCAACAATCATGAAAATGACTGAATTTCACAAAAAGAGACACTTTACTGATCATAAACGAAAGGCATGAAATACTGTAATCATTTAATCATTTGTTTGGGGGAATAAATAAACGAACGAACAGTACTCACTTTCTCACAAACATAATTTTTAATACAAATACTTAAAAGCAAAGAACACATTCATGCTGTACATAATAGCTTATTTTATGGTCCTTATTTTCACTAACGTGAACTAATATGATGCTGACTAGACTTGATTGTACATTAAGTTGTTAGTGCTCATCAGTGTTAGAGGTACTCTAATTAAGATTCCCCCACATGTTTAAAATCAAATGAGTACTGGGATATTAGAACATATTTGACTTTTACCATTTTGTTTTGCAAAATGAATATGGGATATATGGTTACATGTTTAATGTAAATATTAAATGTGGTGTTTCAATTTTTTGTTAAATATTTCAATAATTGTAAATGTTAAAATCTTGATTAGTGTACCTTTTACACTACTAGCAATTTCCTTTGCCTTTATTACATGTCTGTGATGCTACAGTGCAGCCTACAGCACTCCTTTTTACGATTTTTTCAGAAAATCTAGCCCTGCCATGGAAACTCCTGCATTACTTGTTGGGATTATAAGAGTAATTTCTGTATCACTTGGCTGGAATTACCATGGTAACAGCTGCATCACTTCGCTGGAATTACCATGGTAACAGCTGCATCACTTGGCTGGAATTATCATGGTAACAGCTGCATCACACATCTGGGATTGCCATGGTAACTGATGCGTCCCTTACATGGGATTACCATGGTAACTCATGCATGTTTTAACTGGGATTACCATAGGAACTTGTGCATCACTTAACTGTAATTGCCATGGTAATGATTACATAATTTTGGTAGGGTTCCCATGGTAACTCGTGCATCTCTCAAATGGATTACGATGGTAACTGATGCATGTCTTGGATAACTGTTGGATTGTGCAGCTGTGTGTAAATTACCATTACCATTCGATTATCATTGTAACTCCTGCATATTTTAGATGGGAATAACATGGTAACGTGCATCTCTTTCCTAAGATTATCATGGGAATTTGTGCATCACTTAACTGGGATTACCATGGTAACTGATCCATCACTTAACTGGGCTTACCATGATAATTAATGCATTACACATCTGGGCTTACCATGGTAACTTATGTGTCTCTTACAAGGGATTACCTATGTATTATGTCTTAACTGAGAATACCATAGTAACTCATGCATCACTTAACTGTAATAACCTGGTGATGACTACATGATTTTGTTAGGATTACCATGGTAACTCCTGCATCTCTCAGATGGATTACCTTGGTAACTGGTATATCTCTTGGCTAGGATTACCATGGTAATTCATGAATCACTTAACTGGGATTGCTGTGGTAAATGGTGCATCTTTTAGCAGGGATTACCATGGTAACTTGTGCAACATGAAGTATTGGTTGTCATGGTTAGTTATGTATCTCTCAGCTGGAATTACCATGGTAACTCATAAATGCCTTAGTTGAAATTACCATGGTAATCCATATTTCATATAGCTAAGATTAAGACTGCCATGGTAACTCATGAAACAAGTTAAAATGATTAGCATGGTAATTTATGCATTACTCAACAAAGATCAAGATTAATTGAGATTATTGTAACATGTATAGTATAATGGTGATTGCCATGGCAATTGATGGATCGTGCAACTGTGGTTACCATGGTAATTTATGCATTAACTAACCTGGATTACCATGGTAACTCCTGCATTTTTCAGACAGGAATGCCATGGTAACATGCATGTCTTAGCTAAGATTATCATGGGAATTTGTGCATCACTTAGCTAGGATTACCATGGTAACTGATACATCTCTTAGCAGGGATTGCCATGGAAACTTGCTCTGCATGATCTCCTTTCCGGCTGCGGCTGTCCTTTCAGTAGTGTTAGCTGACTGACACATTTAGAGTAGCTGACCGTGTGTGCATATGCAGACGTTGAGGACATTAAAGTGCGGTGCAATCACATAGCTAATTTACACATAGCAGTATATGTGGGCCAGGTGTTAGCGGTTTAGCCCTGGGGTCACTGGGGACGATCGTTGATTGTCTCCTCCCAGATGCACGAGGAAGCTGCTGCTTCGGCTCCCCCAGTCATAGCAGTCTGTGGACAAACTGAGAAACAATAGGTGTTTTTAACCATAAAGTCCAGGTTTAGGACCAGAGACATTTATGCTTTATCATTATCAGATTACAGCTTGCTGAATATCACTTTGCAGTTATGCTAAATACCAGCAACTGTGGACAAGAATGATACCAGATTTGGAGGAAATTCCTTGCTCAAGCCTGCTACCTTGATAAAGGGTGATGCTAGTATTTTCAATAGGATGTACACTGTTAAAAATGAAGGTCCGTGCAGGTACATTTTTTGGTCATCAAGGTACAAACTACGTAAATGTTCCCTCAAAGATACAACAGTGGTTTTGAGGTCCAGTTGTGTACCTCATAAGTTTTTCCAGGTGAAAAGTACATATTAGTACCTTTTCTTAAACTGAAGTTTCAAAACATAACAACAAAATGAAAGCCTGGAGATGAGACGGGGTGTATGGAGTCAATACAACTTAGAAAATATAATTTCACTGGATTATGGTCCAATTATGTTCCCTGACTAAAGGTACTGAGGTGTACCCGTGAGGGTACCACCCCAGTAACAGTTTCGTACCTTTTTTTCTGAGAGTGTAGGCTGCGTGTGGTAGGGACTAATACTACGTAACATCTGGTATGCAGCATGCGCCTCATTTTACCTTGTAGAAGAGCTCTGGGGATGCGAGCCCCAGGCGAGATCATCATCACTGTCATAACGTCTGGGATTGTCAAAGAAGTAACGCTTGGTGGAGAAGACATGACTGGGGATGGCAGATGCGCTCTAGACCCAAGGAAATATCCAGCATTAGTTTTTTAAGTATCTGACAGTTTATTCAAAATGATTATTTATAATGTATCGACAAATATTTGTGAAAAAGGTGTACTGTAAAACCACAGTAGAACTAAATAGTGAAAGCTAAATGGGAAATTATAGGAAGCTTATGTGCAGTGTTGTGCAAAATCTAAGACGACCCTTCTCTTATTTTTAACATCCAGTCAAAATGGCCATTAAGTACAAGTTTCAATACTAGGAAAAAGTGAAAATATCGAGTATATTCAACAGAAAATTGCCCAGAAGCCTCAACAACTAAATGTATTGTTTTTATTACAGCTTCCAATCTTTGTGGGAGACTTTCTTTCCGTTTTTCAAAAAAATCTGCGAGGATATGTTTCCACACTTTCAAAGTTCAGTCTTAGAAGTTGGTTGCATTTTCTGCTTTTCATCATATAAGTAATTTCAAATGCATTCAGTGATGTTGAGGTCTGGACTCTGGGGTGGTCAGTCCATTGTTTTGAGAACACCAGCAGCTTCTTTTTTTGATGTATCTGTCTCTTTTTCTCAGTAAGAGCTTCTTGACAGCTACACATCCTTTCAGACTCAGGGTGCTGAGTCGTCTTCTCACAGTGGAAGCATGGACAGAAACACTGTGGATGTTTTCAGATCTGAAGCAGCCTGATTTTCTCCTCTTTCACAGAGATGAAAGCTGTAAGGGCTGTTTATCTGACGGGAGCAGTTTTGGTGTCTACCAGGTCTTGCATGGTTGTTAGGAGTCTTATTTTCTCTGTAGCTTTTAAACTACAGTTTTTCAACGTTTTTCACTTATTTTCCTTCATTATGGAAGTGGATTAATTTAGATCTAATCTCAGAAATATCTCCTGAAAAAAATACATTTGCTGTACTTGTTTGGAAATTAAATAAATGAAAGGTGGTTTCTGTCTTATATATGGCATAGTTGTCGTAGCTTTAGCTGTTTCAGCTATACTTGTATATTTAATTGCACTCAACACAAGACGTGCAAAAAGAGATAAATGTAACACTGTATTTCATCAATTTCATGTGTTTCACTCACACATGCACACAGTTCTCCTCACCCTGTCCTGTGCTGGCTTGCGAACCCTGAAGAAGAAGACCACCAGGGAAGTGGGCAGTAGTTCCCACACAAAGAGAATGATCCCAAATACGACATAGCCTGCATCACCCAGACTGGACCTCAGATCAGCCTGCAGGATCATAGACAGGACAGGGGAGTAAGCATGTGTTTGTTTTCCACATATTTTCAGGACAAACGTTTTCTCATCATACAGGAAACTAGAGGAAAAAAGAGGCTAACTCAGCAAAATGCTCCTGACTTGAGCAAAAGTTTGGTTAGTAGGGTAGGACTAAGTAGAGTTAAGTACTGATATATTTTTGCTGTCAGAACAAAACATTTTTAGTTTTTCATTTTTTGACCTAGTTTGAAGATATATTAGCTGCTCTTTACATCGTGTCTAAATTTCATGACAAATGGACAAACAGAAATGATCCAAAATGACATAGAATAAAATTATATTACATCAACTTTCACTCAAAGGTGAGAAAGTAAAAAGACAACAATGACATATATGTATATATATCATCACTGTTCAAAAAACATATATACATCTCCATTTTTTTTCTTCATCATTTGAGACAGTGTGAAAATGTCTTGATGATTGGACCAATAGAAAAGCTCCAAAATTGCTTGTAAATCTTTTTTACATTAATTTACATTAAAATAAGGTACATTTTGTAAAGTTGAAGACTTTTTTTGAACGGTGATTAATATAGTGGTATGCAAAACTCTAGGCACCTCTTGTCAAATTATACATGTTTAGTTGATGTACATTTTAATGGACAATTACAGTTTATTTGCTGAGTGTAACATATGGAAAAAAAATAAAACAAAATATGGCATGTGCAAACATTATGGCGCATTTTGTATTTTACTTTTTGTTTTTCCAGTATGTTAAACTTCCAGTATGTTATTTCTATAGATATGTTAACCTATCACTTAGAAAATGGCTGGTTGGTGTGTGTGTGTATATATATATATATATATATACACACACACACACACATATATAGACTGTGTGGCAAACGTGTGTCTGCATCATTGTACTTTTTCAGTACTTACCTGGTCAGACACATTGTACCAGTCATAATCAAAGGAGTTAATGGTCTCAATGTCTGTTAAAGCCAGAACGACGAGGTTGTAGCAGGCTCTAGACGCATACAAGAGAATCACCATGATGCCAATCAGCGTCACCTGACACACTGAAGTACCCTGTAACAAATAAGATGGAGAGAGAATAGGCAGCATATTAATAATACCATTATAAACTTAGATTTAACAATGATTCCCAAACATGAGAGTGCTTGTTATGTCTTACTGTTGTGTCCTCTTAATGCATGTAGATTTGTCCTACTTATTTGTAAGTAAAATAAGAAATTATCAGACATGGTTTCCTAGCAGTCATTCAAGTACAGAGCCCCTTCAAACTGTGTCAAGTTGTTATGTAATCTCAAATACACTTGCTTATGACACTGTAAGACATACTATTAGCTATAAAACAAAAGTACAAATTACATAGCATAGCTAAAAACAGTGCTAGCAGACATCTTGAAGGCTGAATTTTGTCTGTTTTTTTAGATAACGGTGTGTAATACAGTGTCAGAAACCACATAAGCAAGTCTATAACTTTACAGCTCAAAAATGCCAACATGGTCACTATAGTCACTGCTTGTGAGCTACATTAGCCTCGTAGCTCCAGTGCAAAATAAAAGAAGCAAACTTCAGATTCTTCTATGTTTTTCAGCAACAGAAATAATAAGTTATGTTGCCCTTTGTTAGATAAACTCAGTAAGGCGGTTTTGCCTTTACTTTGACTGTGTTAACTGCCTCTCTCGAGGTCTGATGTCTACCTTTGACTCCAGATAGATGCTGGCCAGGGACATCTTGGCCACCTTGTAGAGGCAGACAGAGAGAGAGATGGCACAGAGGACGAAGAGCGAGTCATTAATGGTGACCCGCACCAGCACAATGGTCTTCACCTGCGTGTCTGTCATTTTAACCAGTAGAGCACAGGCCAGATTGACCAGCAGGAATAGCAGACTCACACCTACAAAGAGCAGGTACAGGGGGAACCTGAGAGAGAGAGAGAGAGAGAGAGAGAGAGAGAGAGGTTGTATCATGTCATATTACTACTACGCCGGTATAATTATTTAGATGGCTTCTAATGGCTGTTCATCCTATTAGACGTCAGAGAGTGAAAGACTGAATAAGCAGTTAAAGCTCAATAGACTCTGTGCAGAAAAAAGTAAAATTTATGCAGTTTCATCCTGGACCTAAGAGGCTAATGTAACTTACATGTAATGTAATTTGGTTAGCGTCATATGGTTGCTACTACACACTTTTGTCCATTTTTAAGAGAAGGCCTAATGGATTTTGTTAAACAAACCAAAATATGCCTGTAATTATTTAATTTTACTAAATATAATCATCAAACTTGTTGTATTTAAACTCTGTACACATTGCAGTACTACTCCTATTTCATTGTTAAGTTTTGGTTGGAAACAAAAGGGTTAAATTCTTGAAAAGTCCAACAGAAATCAGAATTTTTTTTCACTGTGGTTCAGGATCTGAACTGACGGCCTAATAATCTGATTGGCTGAGCTGCGTTCGAAGCAGTTGTAAAATCCCAACTATTACTCGCTGCAGAACCAAAAGTCCAGGGGGTACGGCTGGATCTGATCCAACTCCGCCCACGTCTTCTTTTCATTGGTCTAAAATCATCGCATTTCCATTGGTCTTTAAACTACTATGTGTCACTTAGGTTTTCTGCCTGCGATTTATTTCATTGGTCTACCCTGTCGCGTTTTAATCAGTGGGAAACCCGCAGGTGTTGCTGGTGTTTTTGTTTTTTTTTCGATGTTGCTCCGTCCTGAATGCCACAACACAGCCTTTATAACCGCTCATGGTTCACCACGTTCACACTCATTTGTCAAAACTCGAAAAGCTTTTTTCACATTACGGTACAAAGTCCGTTCTGTAGGCCTTCATCTCAAGAGTACTTATGATAGACGGGTTCGAGTTGAAAACGCTGACCGTTTTTAAACACTAGAATGCACATATGACAGGTCAAAATAACCCACATAACTGTGTTTTATCAACTAAATCCTGGAATTTCATAATAAAAAAATATTTATAATGATTTTTTTTTACATTTAAAAGGATTTGATATGACTTCCACACATTCCCATAAGTCTAATAAAAATGACAATATACCTAAAAAAATCATATTAAATGTTAAATACCATGATAAGCCACTTTAATAGCTCATTCTATCTTTTTTCTACACTCATTGTCCATTTTATCAGCTCCACTTACCATATAGGAGACGGATCTAGTTCAGACCAATTAAAACACGACGTGGGAGAAGTTGGATCAGATCCAGCCGTACCCCCTGGACTTTTGGTTCTGCAAATCCACGATATACCCACAGCTACGACTGGTTCACAACAAGTGAATTGTATATCACTGCGCCACGGCACGAAAAACCCTTGTGCTGTTAATGGAATCATCTTTGACTCTCACTCTGCTCGCAGGGACCACCGAGTGTACTGATGAAGTAAGAACACGTTTATTGTTTAAACTGAGGAACTTATTTTCTTAGCTAGAACTAGGCTGCTCAGCTAGCAAACAGGAAGATAAAAGATAGCAAACACCCTAAACAACTCCATCATTAATATGACAGGCTTGAAATAAGTACTCACGATATGATTCACTGTAAAACTGCAGTATAAAAGTCTAAAGAATGTCACCTGAATGGATTACAAGCCTCAAACGTTCGTGTTTCAGGCAGAGGTAATTAGCGTCAAACCCTGGCTGAATCCCAAACGGCTCAATACTCCGTATATAGTGTGCTAGGTATGAAACTTTAGAATTTCTAGCCTCTACAAGCAAATATTGCATCATTTATCGAGTATGGATGTGACCAAGTCCCAAATAGCTATTTCTTAGCTATATTATATATTATTATGTTGTGGTGCAGGATCCAGTATTTAAATTCCTACGTATATGTAGGGCGCAGGGAGTCATTTGAGATTCAGCCCCAGCACGAGAAGAGGGGCACTGCTGGATTGTTGCTAAACAAGACTCGCTATTAGCTTAGCTGAGCCAGTCCAAAATAAATGGGTAAAGATGAAGCATTAGAGCAAAATATATTATAAATGTTTAAACATTTTTAATGTAAAAGAATACATTCAGTTCCTGAACACTGAATAGCATAAAACATTTTAACACTGCTGTTATATTTTTAAGAGCTTTTAAACTCGAGTTATAGGAGTTTAAAACGGCGCCTCGTGTATGTCCATGACGTCTGTGAGCGCGAACAGCCAATGAGCTGCTCCGCTCGCCAATCAATCAGCACTTAATAGCAATAATGTTAGCATTCTGCTGCCCAAAACCCGTTTGCTGTAGAAAAAAGGAAATATACAGGTAAGATTTCTTTGCTTTTTTAGTCAAATACATTCTGCTTTCTAAAATTAAAGGAAAGTTCTGGGCAAGTAATCAGAAACTATTTAAAATTTATGTTTTTAGCCGTTGACCTCCATTCACTCCCATTCTTTGATGATTTGCTCGTGGGAGCCTTCTGACATTTTGCAGTCATGTTTTTGTTGTAACAGGGGAAAAGTGGCCAGGCTCCTCATAAACCGGCTCTGGCATAACCATTCATTACTTGTTAGCTATGTTAGCCTTGTGGCTTCATTGCAAAACTTAAAATGTAAACTTCAGACAAGAAGTCTTGGATCATTTGGGCTAAGGGGAAAATTGGGAAAGGCAGGACAGGCATGAATATGGAGAACAGTGACAGCTGACAGCACCGTTCTGCTAATTACTCACTTGTACTTGAGCAGGTGAGGAGAATACTTCGACTTAGCCTTGAAGAAAACCTGATAATGACAAAAAAGGAGACAAGATGTCAGCCGACTGCTCCGCTCAGCCTCGTGGACAAAAACAAAAAGCACAAGTTGCAAGACCTCAAACAAGCAATTTGTCTTAATGTCATAACACATAAACACTTTTTTGAAATAAGAGTTTGATGTAGTATGCTAACAGTGTAAATGTTTCAAAATGTGCCATTCACTCCCCAGTCCTTACAGCTCAAATATGGAAAAAACAGCCCATTTTGAGTCCATTGTTTTTGTGATGTCACAAGCCTTTTTAGCCTATAGCAGTTTAGCCCCGCCCTTTCAAGCTATAAGGAGTGTTTCAGCCAGGCCTGCTTTTGAAATAATGCGAAATAAATGGCAGCCAATCAGAACAGTAGTAATTTACATATCACATATTTATATTACATGTTTTAAAGACACAAAAGAGCACAAACAAAAGAATCTTTTTAATTTGAAGGGACAAAGAAGGTTGGGAAATGGAAAATATGGGATATGGGACTTTTGAAGGAATATTCTAGTGTTTTTTAACCTAAGCTGTATCTGCTGCATCTGTATCATGTGTTTATTTATTATAGACAATAGTAACACATTTCTCTGTGTTTCTAAAAGAACAAATGACAGTACCAGTACTTAAAACACATGCTTTACCACCTGCCCATTGACTTCTATTGACCTCTATTATAAGTATATTTCCACAGTCCACAGTTTTGTGTTATTTACTAAGATCAGGACATCATTTTACATGAACTGACTACATAAAGATGTGGCAGGTACAGATTAGGTCAGAAAATGCTTGGGTACTCCTTAAGTAAACCAGAGCCAAGCAAGTTGATGATAGCACTTCAGTTTATCCCATTTTGAGGGATAAGGAAATGACTGTAGTTCAAAACCTGGAAAGATCTGCACTGAAATGGCTGCATGCCTTTTACTTATAGTATAATACTTCAGATAGTCCCGTTGTTTGAAATGCAGTGCAGTACTGATGCTAACAGTCTAAGCCAGTCTTTTTCCCAATCCTGCCTGAATGAATACATAGCAGTGGCTGGCTATGGCTTTTTTTAGCAGCAGTTTTAATCTATATGAGGCCTTTGACGTGGTATTACAGTGGTCCAGCCAACACAGTGCTTCAGCGTGTGTATCCACGTCATCAATATGTAATGCAGGTTCCCTCTGAAATGTAGGTCGCACATGGAGGAGCATGTGCGGAGCTTCTGAATGATCAAAAAGACTGGATCCTTTGTCCTGTCTCGATCTGTCTGCGCTCCCACCACCTTAACCCCTCCAACCGCAGGCTTAATATTCCATGTTTAGTCTAAACACTCATTAACTATTCACTTATTATTCAATTATTCATGTATTAACTCCTATTAATTATTCAGTACCATGAAACTAGACAAAATGAGTACTTCACACATTTGAGCTGTGGTCCAGTAATCATCGTTAGACTGATCATCTACTGATCCAATATTGGATCAATACAGTCATTATGTTGTAAGACATAAAGTGAGCCTATAATCAAGATTGACCTTATTGACCTTGTTAACTCAAGTCCCTGGACGTATTAAACACGATTCATAAATCTTGTTTTCCGTGATCTTCCACTAAAATGTAGTGACATTTCCCGTCTTCTGATTTTTGATTACGTCACCATGCAGCAGTAAGCGAGAAAAATATTAGCCAGTAATATTATGTTTCACCTCCCACCCCCACCTATCATCAAGAGAAAATGCTCAGCTAGCACAGAGACCCTTGATACTGTGCTTCACTCACAAATATGTCACAGTATAAAAGAAAAATGCATTATTTCGCATCCATACTGGCTTAAAATAGACATTTAGAAACTTAAGTTAGCCCCTTAAACTGCAGGCTTATTATTCAGTTAATACAATAATATGGAAACATATTATTCAGTAACTACTATAAATTATTTCCACACAAGGAACCTGGAACATCCCAGGGGTTTGACATGCCATTAAAGTAGTAGTGGGCAATATATCAGTTCATCTGGGTATAATGGTTGAAATTCTTCTTAAGGTATTATTTTTTTTATTACGATTATACCGGTATGCAAATAAATGCAGATAAAGCAATGTTAAAACAGTGCTTTAGACGCTGATTGCCACACCTCTAGTGTAGTGAGTTGCAGCCTGAGGTAAGTTAGTCCAGATTATTGTAAAAGGAGGTGACATCAGACTGTAATGAGTTTATGAGTTAATGGGGGGAGAAGAGAGTGGAAGGAAAAGCCAGTATCTTGGGGTTAGCTGTCAGCCATTAACCTAGCATGAAGTCTAGCTGGCTAGATCTGTACAGCACCTCCTCGGTCAGCCAGCTGCTTCAGGCAACACTGTGGTCTCGGCCTACAAGCCAAGAGGATCAGCAGCTCCTCAGTTAAAACTGATAGTGTGAACTGATAGTGTTTACTAAATTCCAGATTTTCAAATTCTAGATTAAAGATCGAGTGTAGGAGATGAACATGTGAGAAAAATGACGTTCGGACGTAAAATAACATTCAGGCCCATTTTTACAAGGCTAAAGTTGGCTTCCTCTTCACCTTCTTTTAAAGTTTTCCTGTTCCACCTTAAATGGTGCAGCAGTTACATTCTGGAGCCTAGATGCCTGATTTAAGGTAGAATGCGAAAATTCTAATAAGAAGCTGACTTAAGCTTCGTACTGTTTTTGCTGTTTTTTACTAATTTGCCCAATAAAAGTATTTTAGATTTACTCCAGTTGTTAAATATGGATCGTATTAAAAGTGAAGGGATATCCAGAATAATATGCCATTGTTAATCTACTAAAAAGGTTTACTTGAGCATCCAAAATGGTTTATTAAAAAGAAACTTAAATACACTATACCGTAATATACACCCAAATTGTCAGTTCTTAACTATTCTGTCATATAACTTTTTGCCCATACCACTCACTACTACAATAAAGTGGTACTTTTTAGACAAATAGAAATGTAGACAATTTTCACTTTTGCCCCAAATGTACTAATCAACCAAGACATGTTTGGTGTCTGAAGTTTGCGTCTTTGGCTTTGCACTGGAACTACAAGACTAACGTAGCTAACCAATAATGTAAGCCGATAGGCACCAGGTTGTGTGGAGTTGTTAAACAAACTCAAAGACTTGCTTATGTGGCCTCTGACACTGTATGATGCACTGTTATTCATAAACATGCAAACGTGCAAAAATCAGAGACCACTCTTCATTTGTTTAATTTCTAATCAAAGTGGTCATTAAGTAGAAGTTATTCATTTTTCAGGAGGCATTTATGAGATAATCAGATATAAGATGATCCACTTGTATAAGGAAGAAGCAAGTCACAGGAAGCTAATAGGACAAAACAGAAGTTTGGTGTTCAAAAATGAATAGAGAAAATAAAAACATTAATCATCCTTCCACTGTGAGAGGACAACTCAGCCCTATGGGTCTGAAAGGATGTGTAACTGTCAAGAAGACCTCACTGAGAAAAGGTCACAGACACTTTAAACAAGGAAGCTGCTGGTGTTCTCAGAACAATGGACTGACCACCCCAGAGTCCAAACCTCAACATCACTGAATGTGTTTGGGATTACTTGGATTGTTTGAAGCAGAAAATGCAACCAACTTCTAAGACTGAACTTTGGAAGTGTAGAAAAAACTCCTAAAAGTTTTTTACTGGAAATTAAATAAATGAAGGGAGGCCTCTGACTTTTGCACAGTACTGTAAAATGGCTTAAGTAGTGATATATGGGGTCCAGTATAGATATTAGGGGGCCCAGTCCCCATAGACCCCCATGTGCCCCAGTGCTACTGCCTGGCATGCACTACGAGTAGAACTGTTGTCTATTTTTCTAGATAAAATAACTCAAGTTTGAGGCAAGATTGAAGTACATTAGCCCCCAGTGTAAATCATCAGACTCCAAACATGTCATGGCTGATTAATTAACATTATTCATTAGTTTTCACTTTCTCTTAGGAAGGCCCAGGATTTCTAGCTCCGCCCCCTCAGCTCTCACCTGTGCGCAGTAGAGGTTCATGAGGCTGAGTGTGAAGAACTGCAGGCAGACAGGGAAGCAGTAGAGCAGCCAGAAGGAGAAGGGGCCGAGCGCATTGGCCGTCACGCAGTCTCGGAAGTAGAAGGAGAAGAGCAGGGCGCGCAGGGCGGCCCACAGCAGACACAGGAACAAGAAGGCTGTCTGGTAGCTGAAGCGCTTGTGCCGGTATCGCAGCACCAGCCACAGCTGGGCGTAGACGAAGGCGAAGAGGAGCGAGTAGAAGGCCGTGTAGGCCACCGTCAGGCCCAGCTTTACGTAGGGCGGCACAGCGGGGCTGAGGGTCGGTGGGGAGAGGGACCCGTTACCCCCCGAAGACCTGGACACCTCCCCTCTTCTCTCCTCCACTGATGGAGAAGAGCCCTCCATCTCTCCCTGCACTCTCTCTATTATACTTTCTGTCACTCCCCCTCTCACTTTCCCTCTGTCTCTGTCTTTCTTACGTCCCTTTTTCCTCTCTCCTTCCTTTTCTGTCAGTCCCACCCTCTCTCTCGAACACTCCGTCTCTTTTTCTTATGTTCTAGATCTATCTTCCTCTCTCTCTTTTTGTCTTTCTCTCTTTCCCTGCACGTCTCCTTTTCTGTCTCCTTTTCTTTCTCTCCTCTCTCTCTCTATCTATCTCTCTGTCGTTCTCTCGTTTGCAGGTTAAGGTGTAGCCTCACCCCAAAAAGGTGCACCACCGGATCTGTCGTTTTTGGTCTCGCTGGAGTCGTCCATTTTTCTGTTCATGATGGCTCTCAGTGCGGATGTACCTGACCATCTCGTACAAGCGGAAGAGAGAGAATGGGAAGGAGAGAATGAGTGAGGGAGGGAGCGAGGGAGGGAGGGGGAGGAGATATAAAAAGAATAAAGCGAATAAGCCCGGCTTCTTGCAGCAGTGTGGAGAGAGGAGCATGAACACATGATCTAAATGGGAAGATCGTCATTGGTGGAGCTGTTCAGAGAGAGAGAGTGAGAGACACAGAGGGGCACAAAGGGAGGCATTAATGTGAACACCTCTCCATCTGTGTGTGCGTGCATGCGTGTATTGGGGAGGAGCCACATCACAGTCTGTTATGGCCATATTTCTCTAGGGATGAACGCTGCCACTAAGAATTTTCCACATCAGAGGATGCTGAGCCTCCTCTTATTACGTCACATGTCGTACCGACTGTGTTAACCACCAGATGGCGATATTGAATTTTACTATTTCCAACACTGTAGTGTTGGTATTTAAAAAAGCACATCAGGGATGGGTTACTGACCAGGCCACTGGGGCCAGTGTCCACAGAGTCCAGGAGCCTCTGACTGCCAGGGGCCTTGGGGGGCCTCAGACCACTACGCGCGAGGGGCTCAAATACTTGGGACAATCCACTGCAGATGCAAACATGAGATAAACAAGTAGCTTTTAAATATGTACAAATGACTAAAAAAATAAGTTAAGAAATGTTACCTGTTTTCAGGCCAGTTTTCTATTTCAATTATTGCTGACACATTAAAAGGAATATAGAAAACACAAAAATCTGAAACTGAAATTTCCTCACTTTTTTGAAATAAGAGTTTGGTGTAGTATGTGAACTCTGTAAAAGGATGAAAACATACCATTCACTTCCCACTCCAGACAGTCCATATATGGACACTACGCTACAAAAATAGCTCATCGTTTTAGTGGCGTCACACATCCACCTATTCAGCCTATAATAGTTCAGCCTCCTCATTCACACTCAGTTTATAAGGAGTGCTTCAGTCTGCACTGCTTCTTTGAATGAGAACAGAGCTCATTTACATATATCAGTCTTATAGGCACAGTAAAAAACCAGCCTGTTTAATTCTAAGGGATAAATGATGGAAATGGTCATTTAAACATGAAACACAAGATAAAATAAGGTTCTTTGGATATTAAGGCTTATTTTGTTTCTGATTTATTTACACTGTTGCTTAAAATGGACATAAATGTGAATGTGTACTGTTTAATCTTACATTTCAGGTCTTGTTTTTTTCAGGTTTGTTATTATTGGAGTGCAGGGCGTCCTCCAAAAACTCTTGTGCCAGGAGGGGCATTATGAGACCATGATCCATCCTTCACTTGCATTTGAGAAGGAAGGAAGGAAAGAAGTCCAAGGATAGAAGGAAATCCAAGAATAGAACCAAGGAAGTCTAAGGATAGAAGGATGGATGGATGGATGGATGGATGGATGGATGGAAGAACGGATGGAAGGAAGGAAGTCCAAGGATAGAAGGAAGGAAGTCCAAGGGTAGAAGGAGGGAAAGAAGGAAGGAAGGAAGGAAGGAAGGAAGTCTAAGGATAGAAGGAGGGAAGGAAGGAAGTCAAGGTATAGAAGGAAAAAAGGATGGAAGGAAGGAAGTCCAAGGACAGAAAGAAAGAAGCCCAAAGATAGAAGGTAGGAAAGAAGGACTAAGACATTTTAACACGTGCAAGATAATGTTTAATGAAATGTTCTTTTGTTAAAGAGATTTTGAAGCATTTGAGCGACTCTGCAGTTTTGACAGCCCTTTTAAAGATTCCTTTATTTTTAAATATTTTTAAAGTGATGTCTAGTCCCCTCCCCCGTGACCCAGAAGGATAAGCGGTTTAGAAGATGTGTGTGTGTGTGTGTGTGTCTAGTCCCAGTTTCACTCGTGTCATGAGGTTTTTTTCCTTAATGGATAGCAGTAAGAATCCCTGTGACAATGCTAAGCTTTATTGTCCACCTGCGTCCATTTGAGAATCTTCTTTTGAAAGAAAATATATTCTCTGCTGTGAAGCTGATTGTTTCTTGCTGATCTCTGAGAGATCAACCCCCCACCCCACCCCCTACCACCTGCCAAATCTGCTATCTTTTGTTGTGGATTTGTGGAAGATCTGTCTCTTGTCCTTTAATCAGACGTGCAGGATCTATGTTGTGTCTACGTTCTTCCTGTTTTAGTTTTGTCCAAAAAAAAATCATTAGTGAGCAAGTAGACATCAAGCCTTTTTCAGAGCAGTGGTCTGATAACCAGTGTTAGACTACCAATCTATCAATCCAATTATTTCAGTAGACTCAAAGAGAGTTCAGATTTACACAATTAATATGTTGTGATCTTCATAACTTAAAGGAATATTCTATCACTTTTCAACCTAATCTCTATGTGCTGCATCTGTAACATGTTCAGGTTCCACAGACAAAACACCACAGGACTTGTTCTGATTGGTGTATAGTAATGAAATGTTGTACACCTTGAATGAACATCAAGGAGTACAGTTTTTTGATTACAAGTAATTTTCAAAGTTTTATTCACAATTAAAAAAATAAAGGAATAGTCCCAAAAGACTAGATTTAATTGGACCAATTAAGAAATAAAAACTTATTTTTAGCCATATGCTTTGATCGATTAAAGAAAATTCTTCTGATTTGTGCTCAGCCAAGCCCAGAGAACATACAGACCAAATTTTAAAATTTCAGATATTACTGAGTTAACAGTTTTGTTTCTTTTCCTCGGCTGGAACAGCTACAGACTTCTCTGTACATCAATTTTGTACTAAATAAAGAAAGAATCTGTTTGTTTTTTTTTTTACAATTTTGTTTGATGGCTAAGGTAAGAGTTACACTAATGCTAGTTTTGTCATTTTTATTAGCCGATAGATTAGGCCAGACTAGCAGATTGAATGACACCACAGGGATTCCCAGTGATTGACAAACTTGCATAATGCATGCTGAGTATTATATTAAGAGAACATGATGATGAACGAAAACATGAAAGCAATATAAAATTGTAAATTCTCTCACACCGATAAGGTTGAAGGATATAACACTGCAGACTGCACAACACAACAAATATGATATAGTTTTAGGCTGGAAGGCCTAAACTTGGAACAGTGGCGAACCTTCTCAGGAGTGGCTGACTTACCAAAATTTCCCCAAGATTGCATCAATGATTCATCCAGGGGGTCACAAAAGAACCCAGACAAGCATCTGAAGAACTGCAGGTCTTCACTTGGTACAGTTAATGTCAAGGTACATAATTCCACAATAAGAAACACACTGGGCAAAAATGGCATCCGTGGGAGAGTTGCAAGGCACAAACCACTGCTGACCAAAAAGAGCACAAACACTTGTCTCTCATTTGCAAAACATGTAGATGACTTCCAAGACTTTTGGGATAATATCCTGTGGACAGATGAGTCAAAGGTGGAATTTTTGGAAGACATGGGTACTGTTACCTCTGGCATAAAGCTACCAGCAGGACAATGACCTGAAGCATACAAGCAAGTCCACCTCTGTACCGCTCAAAAGAAACAAAACTAAGGTTTTGGAGTGGCCGAGTCAAAGTCTGACTTGAATCCCATTGAGATGCTGTGGCAAGACCTTAAACGGGCAGTTCATGCTCTAAAGCCCTGCAATGTAGATGAATCACAAGTGGCGGCGTGTTAGTGTGTGTTGTGCTGTTACGAGTGGATCAGACAGAGCAGTGCTGCTGGAGTGTTTAAACACTGTGCTCACTCATTGTCCACTCTGTTAGACATTACTACCTTATTTGTCCACCTTGTAGATGTGAAGTCAGAGACAGTAGCTCATTGCTTTGTTGGTTGGTGGACTTCTCTCAGTCCAGCAGTGACACTGAGGTGTTTAAAAACTCCAGCAGCATTGCTGTGTCTGATCCACTTGTACCGGCGCAACACACACTGACACACCACCACCACGTCAGTGTCACTGCAGTGCTGAGAATGATCCACAACCCAAATAGTACCAGCTCTGTGGGAACATTCCACTCTTCAGACATCTGGTTCTTATCACCACCGTGAGAACAATTCTGATTCATTATGAGCATTTCACATGAAATCTGGATCACTGTTTACATCTTAACAGTTGAAATTCCCCTGAATAAAATCATGTAAACTATTTTGACCAATAAAGGGATGTAGAGAACTCAGTAGTGATGGAGAGGATTAGGTTTGTTAACAGAGAAATTTCACAGAGCTGTATGTTCATTCATGCAGTGTAATAGCTCAGCGTTTGTTCTGCTTCATGGAGTGGATTCACAGAGCAGGTCTGAAGATCTAGGCTGGTTTAAGAACTTATCACAGTAGAGTTACTAGTGTTTTCAAGTGTTACTAAGGAAGTTTAGAGGGAATTTGTAGGGAGGAGAACTCCACTCATTAATGACTTCCAGGTTTGTCGAACACTAGAAGGCGCACAAGAGCGAGTCCAAAATGAATGTGGTAATACAGAGCATTTCAGCAAAATTATAGTTTGTAAATGCTTAATCGTTTTACGTAGAAGAATACGTTCATTTCCCGAACATAGAACAGCATAAAACATTTTAACACTGCTGTTATTTTTTGAGCGCTTTTAAATTCCAGTTATAGGTCTTTATAATGGCGCCTCATGCATGTTCAAATCAGCCAGTGGAAACTCAGCCAATGCACGGATCAGCTCACCACCCCATCAGAACTCAGTAGCAGTAATGCTAATCAATCAGCACTTAGTAGCAGTAATGCTAACCAATCAGCACTCAGTAGCAGTAATGCTAACCAATCAGCACTCAGGAGCTGTAATGCCAACCAATCAGCACTCAGTAGCAGTAATGCTAACTAGTCAGCACTCAGTAGCAGTAATCAGAATCAGAATCAGAATACTTTATTGATCCCAGAGGGAAATTGCAGTAGTTACAGTTGCAACCATTAATGTAAAAGAATAAACACTAATAATTTAAAACAAATAATTTAAAACGAGAGAAATTTGCAATATGTACACCTTTAAATTCTTACAAATACAGTAAGTGATAATAAATAAATATGAAACAGTGTAAAGCAGTTCAAATTATTGCACCTCTGAGTTTTGTACACAACAGTACAATTTGGTATTGAATATTGCACAGATGAACCATAGTGTCACACATTGAGGGAGGAGTTATAGAGTTTGATGGCCACAGGTAAGAATGACTTCCTGTGGCGCTCTGTGGTGCATTTTCGTAGAATGAGTCTTGCACTGAATGTGCTCCTATGACTCATCACTGTGTCGTAGAGTGGGTGGGAGCCATTGTCCATAACAGCCTGCAGCTTAGACAGCATCCTCCTCTCCGACACTGCCATCAGCGAGTCCAGCTCCACACCTACAACATCACCGGAATTGCGGATCAGTTTGTTGAGTCTGTTGGCGTCTGCCGCCATCAGCCTGCTTCCCCAGCATGCAACAGCATAGAGGATAGTACTCGCCACCACAGACTCATAGAAGATCCTGAGCATAGTCCGGCAGATGTTGAAGGACTTCAGGTGCCTCAGAAAATAGAGACGACTTTGGCCCTTCCTGTAGAGGGCGTCTGTATTCTTAGCCCAGTCCAGTTTATTGTCAGTGTACACTCCCAGATATTTGTAGTCCTCCACAGTGTCCACACTGACCCCACTGATGGACACAGGGGTCACTGGTGCCTTGTCCTTCCTCAGGTCCACCACCAGTTCCTTTGTCTTTGTCACGTTGAGCTGTAGATGGTTCAGCTCGCACCATGCAACAAAGTCCTTCACCGTCACCCTGTACTCGTCCTCATCACCCCTGCTGACACATCCAACTATTGCAGAGTCATCAGAAAACTTCTGAAGGTGGCAGGTCTCTGTGCAGTAGCTGAAGTCCGAGGTGTAGAGGGTGAAGAGAAAGGGAGAGAGGACAGTTCCCTGCGGGGCTCCAATGTTGCTGACCACTCTGTCTGACACACAGTGCTGCAGGCGTACATACTGTGGTCTGCCAGTCAGGTAGTCAACAATCCAGGACACGAGGGAGGC
This sequence comes from Colossoma macropomum, assembly GCF_904425465.1. Taxonomy (NCBI): domain Eukaryota; kingdom Metazoa; phylum Chordata; class Actinopteri; order Characiformes; family Serrasalmidae; genus Colossoma; species Colossoma macropomum. The sequence continues at coordinate 26,484,461 of NW_023494799.1, forward strand.
ATCTACTTGCAACACTGTCAGCTTGTCACCCAGAAGAGCAGGCCGAATGGTGATAAATGCACTGGAGAAGTCAAAAAACATGACCCTCACAGTGCTGGCTGGCTTATCCAGGTGAGCGTAGACTTGGTTGAGCAGGTAGATGATGGCGTCCTCAACTCCCAGGAGGGGGTCCAGAAATGGCTGGACCATGGGCCGGAGCTGATCCAGGACGAGCCTCTCCATGGTCTTCATGACGTGGGATGTCAGTGCTACTGGCCTGTAGTCCTTGACGTCACTGGGTTGCGGCGTCTTCGGAACAGGAACAATGCAGGACGTCTTCCACATCATAGGGACCCTCTGGAGACTCAGGCTCATGTTGAAAACATGGTGCAGTACTCCACAAAGCTGGGAGGCACAGGCTTTAAGCGCCCTGGGGGGAACCCCATCAGGGCCTGTAGCCTTGTTTGTGTGGAGTCTCTTCAGTTGTCTTCTCACCTGGTCAGCAGTGAGACTCACTGTAGAGGTGACGTGTGGGGGAGGGGGGAGGGTGTGAGGTGGGCTGTCACAGGAGGGGGGCAGGCTATCAGGAGGGGGAGGGAGGGTGAGTGGAGTGGGCTGCTGAGGACCGGCAGCAGAGGAGTCAGGACGGGGAAGGACAGAGCCTGCAGTGTCAAATCTGTTAAAAAACAAATTTAGCTTGTTGGCCCTGTCCACACTGCCCTCTACTCCTCTGTTGTTGCTGGACCTGAAGCTGGTGATGGTCTTCTTTCCACTCCAGACCTCCCTCATGTTGTTCTGCTGGAGTTTTCACTCCAGCTTCCTCCTATTTGTTCTTAGCCTCCCTGATAGTTGTCTTCAGTTCCCTCTGGATCGTTCTCACCTCCTCCCTGTCTCCAGCTCTGAAGGCCCTCTTTTTGTTGTTAAGGAGAGCTTTAATGTCCTTTGTTACCCACGGCTTGTTGTTTGGGTAACATTTAACAGTTCTGGTTGGCACAGCAGCATCCACACAGAAGTTAATGTAGTCCGTGATGCATTCAGTGAGCTCGTTGATGTCTTCTCTGTGCGGCTCACAGAGTGGCAGCCAATCAGTAGCCTCAAAGCAGTCCTGCAGTACCTCGTAAGTCTCCTCAGACCATCTACTTACTGTCCGTGTGGTCACAGGCTGACTCTTCACCAGCGGCACATACCAGGGACTGAGGTTCACCAAGTTGTGGTCTGACTTACCCAGAGGGGGGAGGGGGGAGCAGCTGTATGCGTCCTTAACATTAGCATACAGCAGGTCCAGTGTTCTTTCCTTTCTGGTGGGGCAGTCCACATACTGAGTGAAGTTTGGTAGTACCTTGGCCATAGTGACGTGGTTAAAGTCAACCGATATGGTGATAAAGGCACTCGGGTGTTGAGTTTGGAGATGCGCAATGGTTGAATGAATGACGTCACACACTGACGTCGGGTTGCGTAAACAGTCACGATCATAACATGGGAGGACTCCCGAGGTAAATAATATGGCCTGAGTCCAACAGCCAACAGCTCAATGTCCGGCCAACAGGCACGTTCTTTGATGGTAATGTGACCAGGGTTACACCAGTGGTTATTAACTAGCACAGTGAGCCCCCCTCACTTACGCTTACCACTCTCGGTGCAGCCCCGGTTGGCCCGGCTAGTCTGAAAGCCATCGATGGAAACATTGTCATCCGGAATGTCCTGGTGTAGCCATGTCTCCAGTGCTAACCAATCAGCACTCAGTAGCAGTAATGCTAACTAATCGGCACTCAGGAGCTGTAATTCTAACCAATCAGCACTCAGTAGCAGTAATGTTAACTAAATGGCACTCAGGAGCTGTAATGCCAACCAATCAGCACTCAGTAGCAGTAATACTAACCAATCAGCACTCAGTAGCAGTAATGCTAACTAATCGGCACTCAGGAGCTGTAATGCTAACCAGTCAACACTCAGTAGCAGTAATGGTAACTAATTGGCACTCAGGAGCTGTAATGCCAACCAATCAGCACTCAGTAGCAGTAATGCTAACCAGCCAGCACTCAGTAGCAGTAATGCTAACTAATCGGCACTCAGGAGCCGTAATGTCAATAAATGAGCACTCAGTAGCAGGAATACTAGCCTCCTGCTGCCCCAAACTTGTTTGCTGTAGAAAAAAGGAAATATTTGGGTATGTTTCCATGGCTTTTTAAGTGAAATACATCCTTCTATTTTCCAAAGTTAGGGGAAGGTCCTGGACAAGTGGTCAGAAACTATTTTAACCTGTCATTTGTAGCTGTTTAGCTCCATTTACCCCTGCTTATTTAGGACTTGCTCATGGGCGCCCTCTGGCATTTTAGGCGATTTTTCCACTGCATGGTACAACTCGACTCAATTCTGCTTGTTGGTTTTCCATTTGGCAAAAGTTGGTACCTAGTACCCGGTAGTTTTCAGTACTATCTCCGTCGACGTTCCAAGTTAGCTGAGCTGATACCAAAACGTGATGTACAATGTATTTTTTTCAGCTTGTTCTCTCACTCTCTACAATGACGGTGTTCCCGCTTGTGGCGTAACCAGCGAGCTGATTGGCTCTTTTTATCGAAAGGCGGGACTTTCTCTGTAAACAGACGCCATGTTGAATGTGACGAGCTTTCTCATTCATGTTTCAACCAGTGACCGTCTCCTCATTTATAACGTCTCTGATGTAAAACAAGCACATCCACTTTTGTACTGGGTTGCCATGTAGATAAATGAATAGTTAAATAAGTAATTTTCGATTGTTATCCTTATTATTTGTATTATCGATGATGCTATTAATATCTTTGGTTAGTTAACCACAATTCAGGCATTTTTTAAACGTTTACCCTCAAATTTACACTTCTATCAGACGCGAAGTTGAACGTGTCAAAGATGAAACTGATGAATTACAGAACTGTCGGTGAAATTTGATCATCGGATTTTACGGTACGCAACTAGCGGAGGAACGCTCTGTCCTCGCGCAGGAGGCGGAGCCTGGCGATGCTACAGCCAATCACACCGTAGCGTGTTGAGTGAAAGCAGTAAGGCCCCTTGACTCCGCCCTCCGGAGTTTCCTCCTGGAGGGGAGCGGTGGACGTCCACATGCCCGTAGAGCCGCACAGCCGCAGCCATGGCCGGTGTTTCTCGTCCCTGCCCGGCTGTGTTTGGGGTGCTCCTCGTTTTAGCCGTGACTGTGAACTGTCTCAGCCGGAGCGACCTGCTGGACTACGGAGTTCAGTTCGGCGACCAGCTTCTGGACTCCGGGACGGACGTAACTCAAAAAATCACCCTGGACCAGCTTGTGTTCTTCTTCGATGGAGAGTTCGACACAGTTTACGTGAGTTTTCTGGAGTTTTTTTTGTTTCAGAATTTAAAGTGTGTACGTTGTTGAAGATATGTTCGGTTTTAGTTTTCGCTCCTTAAAGCTCTTGTTTTTAGTTTTCAAAGTGTCGCTTTTTCGTTTTTTTTTTCATTCATTCATGTCACTTACTGATAGTTTCCAAAAAAGTGGACGCTGTTAAGTAGCCTAAAGGGGAACCCCACCTATTTTTTTGCATAATTAAATGGTCGAGATGTAAACAGAGTCGTTCAGAGTGGTTTGGTGTGAAATGCTCCGTTCTAGAGAAACTTACCGAGTCAGAATTGTTCACAGTGATCGCAGGGCTGTTTGTTTATGGCACAGAATCATAATCACGATTATTTTGGTCAATATTGAGATCACACGATTACACACTGACTTTGGAAAAGTCATGCATTTATTGCACTTCTTAACAGATTGAATTTCAGTTGATTAAACTAATTGTTTGTATGGCCTTGTGGTGCAGACGCCACCATATAACAAATCCTAAACAATATTTGTAGTTGTTCCTCACTGGATTCTTCAAACCCAAAGTGTTCCCGAACACATGAATTGGTTCTACTTTTATTGTTGACCAAAGACTCTTTCTGTCATCTTGGCTTGAGCTCAATTAAAAATATGCCACATCCTGACTGAAAGTGAGTTTTAGGGAGGGGCTGTAAAGGGACGGGGTGTGCTGGATTTATAGCACAAGACATTGTGAAACAGAATGTTGCACAGTAATTGTTTAATCTTGTTTTTATGTATGCTGGAAGCCAAAGCCGTCAGTGGTGGTGGTCTTAGAAACCAGATGTCTCATGTTAAATGATTATAAAAACTCCTCCACAGAAAGTTATTACATGAAACGGGTCAGCCTGATGTCAGAACACTCGACTGTCTCAATGAGTGAATTATATAGAAGTTTTAAAAGTTTGGTGGCCTTCCCCTTTGAGATAATTACATAATAAGTGCACTCCTTAGCCAGTGTATTGAATTCAGTAGTGATGGAGAGGATTAGTTGTGTTTACAGTGTCTTTAAAATTTCACAGAGCTGTATGTTCATTCATGCAGTGTAAAAGCAGAGTTTGCTCTGCTTCATGGAGTGGATTCATTGAGCAGGCCTGAAGATCTGGGCTGGTTTTAGAACATATTACGTACTGAAGGAGTTTGCGTGTGAAACCCTGATACCTGCTATCAGTCCGTGCAGGAATCTGCAGCTCTCAATTACTTTCACATGTGCATTGATCAAAGGAAGAAAATGTGCTTTGTGGCCACGTACGATATCTCAGCCCACAGGTTTTTTCTGCAGCTCCAGCTGTTCGTGGATTGGTTGTCATCTGCTGTATGCATCATGTGCATTACATGCATTATAGTCCTCTGTAATCTCTTGAGTTAGTTGCCTTTGATTGTAAATGTAATGTTTGCAGAATTGAAAGACAAATGTTGCAGGACGTGCAGCAATAAATGATTCGTTATCGTGATAAACTTCATCACAGTACCCTTTTCTGGGTATAATATAGGTATGGTCAGTACTCCTAGAGCTCTAAATTTAGCGTTTAGGCCAGTTATAAAGAGCCTGTAAATAACAATAACAAGCAGTGTAGAGTAGATCATCATATTTGTAGTTATATACATCCTTTTTTAAAGGTGAATTCCACGATTTTTAAAAAAATTCTGCATAATGCAATTTTTGAGATGTAAACAAACATCGCTGTTGTCGGAAAAATCTCCAAAATGATAACTTTACAGGAAAAGGAAAAAACCTTCTTTACTTTTAACATATATGTATATGTAGATGGATAGATAGATAGTTTAGCCCAAAGCCTTGTTATAAAACTGTCATAAAACAATGTCTCAGGCATAAGGAAGTGTATTTATAACTATTTCATGTAATAACTTTCTGTAAGGGAACTTTTAGAGACATGAAATTCAGACGTCTGGTTCCTATCACCACCACTGTGAACAATTCTGCATTTCACACCAAACCTCTCTGAATGACTTTGCTTACATCCTAATGATGTAATTACACAGAACTTTTGAAAAGCTGGTGGAATTTCCCTTTAAATGTGACACTGTCGTTTTGTGGGTGAATTTTGTCTGTTCTGACTTGTCCACAAAGCTCAAAGAAACGACATGTTGTTATAAATGTATTATGAAAACGTATCACTCTCTCTTAGAAAGACTGGGAAGGTTGTACCACGTGCTTTGTTAATGCATTACATGATACAGCCATATGCTCTCTCTCTCTCTTTCTCTCTCTCTCTCTCTCTCTCTCTGCTTTAAAAATGTCGTTTGAAAAGGTAAAAAAAAGTCCAGCAAGACAGACCTAAATATTTATTCTCTGTGCCAGCCGTAGATGGAGTCATTAGTCACTGGAGCGATTTCAGCACAGCTGAGGCTTTATGGAACAAGACCCTTTTCCCACCCCTCTTTTCCGGCTTGTACTGCCAGACTTCTATGAACGAGATTTGTATTTACATTGCTGATGATTTACTGCCATTGACTGCTGTCTGATCAGCCTTCTTTTACAAACAGCACTTGGACTCCTGCTTTATTCCCTCCTCCTGCTTTGTTCTCTCCTCCTGCTTTGTTCACTCCACTAGTGCAAATACACAAAACATTAACCCCAGCCCCCCAGAGTCTGATCTTCACTCTTAAAGAACTTACTCACTGTGATTGATTGGACCAAAAAGACAGAGAGGACACGAAGTGTGTGAGTGGCCCTGCTTAGCCTCCATTGTTGGGTCCTGTGTGTGGAGAGCCTGATCATGCAAATTAGATGAAGTGTTGTGGAGATTAAGCAGGACTCCTCTCACCTTTGCTTGTCATTTATCTCCCTCCACAGGCAGTAATGCTGTAGGACTAACCTCTACTAAGTGTGTTGAGATGATCCTTTTTATTAGGGCTGCATGATAAGAACAAAATACGCGTATTGGGATTAGGGATGCGCCAACATGGGAACTGTGGGCTGATGGCCGTACAAAAACATTGATTAAATACTACGTGTATCTGGATTAGCAATGCATATATATATAGTATCAAAAAGTGTTCTTCTATTGTTTTGATGTCAAGCTTTTCAAAAAGCCATCTACAGCACTTTCTCCATCAATCTGAAGAACGCTTTCATGATGCATTTCATGCAAAGAACCATCTTTTTAAGGGTTTATATAAATTACAGAAAAAAACAGTTACAGCTGCTGGGTCTTAAACCCAGGGAGGGAAGGTGAAAATCAGAGAGCCTCTAACATAACATGGTGTTTGCCTTTGGATCCTGAAGAATCGTTTCAGAATTTACTTGCAAACTTGGACCATAACAGCTTTTGTAGCGTACAGGTTTGCTAATATCAGGAGCATCTAGTTTGTCAAACTGTGAATATAGATTTGCAGTATTTGAGTATTTTGATATGATCATAAGATCACAGAAAGCATTCTGTTTTTCAATTTCTTGGTTTAATAATTTGGAAAATCCTTTGGTATCGATGCAGTGCTGCTAGAAGTAGGCTAAGTAGACTAGGAAAGCAAATCTGATGTGATAACTCAGATTTGCCTTATAGACATTTGATGACCCTAGTAGAGCTGTTACAATAACTCAAACATGATTACTAATTTTTTGAAAATATGCAAAATCTTATGCATTTTAGGTTTAATGAGGATAAGAAAGGGTTACTAATTTACATTTCTCTAATCTTTTTTTTCCAATTTTTGAATCTTTGAATGGCTCTGAATTTGTCCGGTTCGGTCTATTTTCATTGTTTGGCCTGTTTTAAAAACTGATTTGTTGATTAATTGTCACAGTAATTGTTAGATTACTTGATTAAGGAGATAATCAGTTGTGTCAGCCCAAGACTGAAGCAAATGTAAAAGGTGTAAAACAGGTGAAGTTACTTACAGTTATGACTACTACTGTGATTCAGTGGGTCGTTGGCTTTGTTGACTCTTTGTACTCTCGGCCTGGTCTCATCTCCCCCACCATCTCTCCTGCTTTGTTGACACAAGCCCCTTCAAATAAAATCTTCCTTTTTTACCGATCCCCCTGCATTCACTGATAGTGGCCTGCATTCCAACGAGTGCTTACACAGCGATATATATTGTCACACAGGACCTTATAGATTGTTAATTAGTCTCAGAAGCTAACAGGTCAGTTCACTGCTGCTCCCAGATACCACGTACTCTGGAAAACCAAACCAAACCAAGAAACTGCAAATGCAAAGATCCAAACTGGATTCACTGAGAGTCTGAGAGTAGGAGCGCTGATCTGGGCTGAGATTTTGCCTTTCATTTGCTATTAGGGACACATTTTTGTGGGCATGGGGGACTTTAATGCTGGCTCTGAGATGCTACATAGATACGGAACAAAGAGTGTTTTTAGCTCTGTCGGGACTCAAGTGCCTTTGTTGTGTGCAGACAGGCGACACCATGCCATGTTGCTGTGTTCTCTGGCTCTCAGTGCATACTTCAACTCTTGCCTGAGGTTGAGACTTTCCTGCATTCATCAGAGTAGATCTATACTAGCTCCAGTTTCCGCCCCCTCTCTAAAGCCTGTATAAGTACTTCTTCCTGTCCCTCTTGAGGCCCATTCAGCTTCATCAAGAGCATTTCCGTTGTTAAGCTAGAGTTCTGAGGGTGCTCGACGTTTGACGCCCAATCTGAATGAAAAAGCGTGTTAAAATCCCTCATATAAGAAGCTTACCTGCTGGCGTCTCTGTGGGTTCAGAAGCTGTACTCAGTTGCCTGCCTAGCACAGATTAAGTGTAATGTGGGGCAGCATGAATGGAACATTTTTTCCACATTAGGCTTCATATTTAGGGTTTATTCAAACATTTCTGAACCTCTTGACTGTTTAATGCCTCCATGATGTAACAGTAATGAGTAACATTTTTGTAAGAACAAAGATGCTGTCAGTTTCATAAAAAGCCTCTAAAATTCTAAGTGCATAGGAGAATATTTTTCCAGATGTAGTCAAGCAGCCAAGGCACGTTTCGCTTCTTTTTTCACTTTTTTCTAAAATACTAGAAGTCAGTAGTCACTCAGATCTTTTCTTTAAATTCAACCTCAAAACGTCTCTCAACCCACTCAAACTAGGGATGCACCAATCCCAGTTTTTCTCTTCCGAATATGATGCCTGAGCTCTGGGTATCAGCCAAACATACAGAGTACCGATCTGGTATCAGTGCTTTTTTAAAAAATGTTATTTAAATACTGTATACCTCACAGTCTCTAACGGGAGGCTATAACTAGAGCAAAACAGTGCTAAAAATAAAAATGAATAAGAATGAAAAACAAGAATGAAGCTTTATTAATATGTTTCTGGATAATGAAACAGCAAAATATAAAGTAAGTATTGCAACATAAGCAGAGATTATAATTCGAGTGTAAACTTTTCAGTGCAGCAATAAAGTTGTAAAATAATTAAAGAAAATGTGAGTTTACCCCCCCAAACTTTAGCTTTACAAAGATTACAGGTTGCTGTGTTACTAGCAGCTGTATCAAGCGTGAAATACTTCCAAATTGTAGATGTTTGTTATTAAAATGAGTTGTGCTGCTTGTCTTGTTGGCTTATTATTCATTTCATATTTCACATTATTCATTATTTAGCCCACATGAAATTGATAATAATATAAATGCATGTGATAGTTTTTCGCTCACAAAGCTGATGCAGTACTTGAAAAGGTTCCTGCATGGCGCTTTTATTCTGACACACTGCAGCACAGAGAAACAACTGTGATGGATTTTACTCTTGATAATTTTGTTTCATTAAACATCATTCATAATTATTACATGTGTGAGTTTTCTGTTCAGAAAGTGTGTTTGATGTTTAGCACGTTTTGGAATAACACGCTTCAAGTGAAGAGCAACCGCGGCTAAGAGATGGTATATGTGTTGGACACGTCTGACCGATATCCGGTTAATTTATTACAGTCCCGATCCGATACTCTGGGTGCATCACCACCACAGACTTCATCCAGGTGTTCATTAAGGTCATGCATGCTTGTTATTGTGGTTTAGAGCACAGCTTGACTTATTATTTGTGATTTCTGTTTATTCGTCCTATAAATAACTGTTAATCTTGAATTTTAATAATAAAAACAGCAGAAATTGCAAACATAATCTTGTATCCATATGTCCACATGAAGGGGAGTTTTGCGGGGGAGTCACCTTTTGTCCAAAATGGATGCCCCTGCTACACTGTGTGGTTTTGTGTTCACACACCGTAAGTCATACTGGGTCCTAAGCCACACTGACGTCTGCGTGACCTTAATGAAGAGCTGGATGCAGTTCGAGCAGACTGAGAAGTTTTAGGAATGCATTTACAGAAAAGACTTGGGTGACTATTGACTTGTAGTGTTTGTTAGCAAGGTTAGACTTGTAGCTCTAGTTCTAAACTGAAGAAGCAAAATTTGGACACCAAACATGTCTGGGCTGGTTAACTAAATCTGGGGTAAGTGGAAAACTGTGAATTACATTTTTTGTGTTTCCTTATATTATGTGATTTTATAAATTGTTTTCATTGTATAAATAGTGATTTCATTGGTCCAACCGCCATGAAATTGTCGTTTTCTTTTTGTTTTAATCTCAGTGCTTGATTACTTACTTACTGTTTGTCTCTTTGCCTTTTCTCTCTTTCCTCTGATCTTTCTGAGCTTCCTCAGGTTGAGGTTGCTTTAGTGAGTGTCTTTGCTGCGGGCCCCTCCAGCTCGCTTTTTCTATCTCCTGCCCTCCCCCGAAGCGGTGTAGATTCACCAGCCCACCTCCACCCAGTGGAGCCTGCAGGGAGGGGTGGGGGGTTTGATTAAAGCAGTCAGGATTGAGTTCCTGTGCGCTCCACTGGGACGGGCAGCAAGGGCATGTCTACGTCTTTAAGTTGTGGTCAGCAAAGACATGTTTGGTTTACTACTATAGCAAAAATGGACAAAAGTAGAGAATAAACAAAATAGGCAAAACTTAGCCTTCAAGATGGATGCTACTACTGTCTTAAGCTCTGCAGTGCACTTTTGTCTGTTATTGAAGCCTTACAGAGAACAGCCCACAGAAATGTACTATGTTCGAAATTTTAGGGACGCACTGATATAGAAGGGCCAATGCAGATTTTAAAAATGTATGAAATCTAGAAGCTGGACTAAATCTTCCTGGATTAGCGTTACAGAGAAATTTAACATTTAGTTCTGGGGGGTTACAAATGCAGTAAAATGAATGAAGTGCAGATATATTAGTGTTTCGGCCCAGCATGGCCTAAACGTTCTGCTCTTCTGGAGTACTATAAATACATCAGCATATTCCTGTAGTCAGAACCAAACCTCGTATCTCCAAAAAGGTAACTTTACAGGAAAAGCAAAAAACCTGCTTTACTTTTAATGTAAGTCAATGGAACCAGACTTTATTCCAAGTCATTTTTGGCTGTTTTCTTTTGGTCTGTTCTTCATGAAATTTACAAACAATGTAAGCATTTTTAACAGCCATTTTCAAATTATGTCCAACACTGAAAAACAACAAAAATTGAGTTACGTTTACGGTTTTCTTCCGACAGCAGCGATATGTTGGTCAAATATATGTCTGTCTGATGCCAATATATACTTTTTGAGCAATGATCTGCCCATACTAATGTGATTCTGATGTCATTGTGCATCCCTACAAAATATGATGTGTATTTATGTCATATATTTGATATAAATCTAATGTAGGACAACATATTGCATTTTATTCCATTTTCATCTGGGAGTGTCTGATGCTTATGCAGTAGAACATAAGTGGGAGTTTCAAAAATAACATCACAGCTTCCTGTGTTTTATTGCTTTTATACTAGAGTATAAAAGGATATCATGATCAGGTTCATTTCACCTTTTTCAATACTTACTAGATTACCCTGAATGTAGTTTTGTTCCAGTCAGTCTATAAAGCATTTCACAGCCCATATGAATTCTGTTCACACACACACATTTTCTAAGCTGCTTATCCTCCTTGGGTGCGGGGGGTGCTGGAGCCTATCCCAACGCTCATTGGACGGAAGGCAGGAAACACCCGGGACAGGTCGCCAGTCCATCACAGGGCAGACAGACAGACATATACATTCTCACACACACACACACAAGCTATTAATCACTGTTGTGACATAAGTCAACACATGATGGTAGTATAGTAAGGAAGTGTTGAAAACCATTCCAGGGGGAATTAGTAGTTAGTAAGTAGTTCTTTGGTCATTACTGACTGTAGTAAACAAAGTAGCAGTCTATTTTGGCTTTATGTTAGAAACTACATAAGCAAGTCTGTTTTAACAACTTGACACAGTTTGACGGAAGTATGTGATGATTTAGGCATATCGTTTACATGATTTTAATTGATTGCTGTAAGTTTCCGTTACTTGTTAGCTACATTAGCCTCAGGGTAAAGAAAAGTAAAGAAGCAAATATATTTTGGCTGATCGACTCCATTTGGGCTAAGGAAGAAATTGTGTAAATTTGTTTTTGACCAAACCATCACTTTAAGTCTCTGTTCTTGCACTCTGGAGTTGTTAGACAATAAATGCTAAAGCTGAGATAATGCCTTATACTGAAAGAGTCTGTGCATCCAGTCTAACATAATATATCATTGACATGTGGGTGTTTGATGGAATGTTCGAGCTCCAGAAGGTGTCTTGGACACATTAGTCATGAGGCTCACACATCTGGGGTAGTTGTACAGAGCTCGTAAAGCAGATGTCCGTCTCTTTTGTCTTTTAACACCTCCCCGTGCCTGTCTGTCCTCCTCCGTAATATAGCATATTGCAGATACTTGTAATATGGGGCTGCTATTCCTAAGGCCATGGTCTAGATTCCTCACATATTTAAAGCTCAGTGAGCAGCAAGGTGGTAGGGATGTTTCGGATTAGTTCTGCTTCACCAACCGGCCCAAGAAGGAATTTTTCCCCCTCTTCCATTTCAAAAGTGTGCTAAGCCTTTAATAGGAGAGTCTGTCTTGTCATTTGCTTCACTAAGGCAGCACAAAGCGTGGCTGCCCCAACATAATCTGCACCAATGACTCACATTCCATAGGTGACTCTTAAGTCAAATGGCTGCATGCTTGCCTTTCATCAGCTGCTTTTGCGCTTCACGCACTTACGCGTGTCATTAGAAGGGTCTCCCTGGTAGAAGAAGACACTCTTAACAGGGTTTATTAGGGTTAGGGACCTTTGGGACTATAATTAGCATCACTTCAGAGTCTCTTACTCTGGCAGCAGGAATAAAAAGTATTTGCTGACTTCATGACAACAAAGAACAATGTGATAAAGTGCATCAATTTAATTTACTATTAATAATTATTCACTAAGTAATTCTCATGTCAAGCAGACGAGCAGCACAGTGGTTTATAATAACCTCCACATTAATACGGAATTCAGTATGTGCAAATTGTATGTGCATGTATAATGATAGCTTCGAACTTGGCCCAGCCAATCCGATTTTAGAACAATTCTGTTTCATAATGATAGAAAATACAAGTGTTTTGTATATTTTATGTGTGCCTAATTTCAGTCAGGAGCCAAAAGGCTTGTTTTAGGGTTCGTTCTTTATGGCCATTGTGGTGTGAAGTCTCCTCCTTGTTCGAGGGTCATTGTGAAGTTGATACTCGCACTAGTTTTTTCATATGTTCTCTAAGAGCTTTTTAGGGTTGACCCAAAAGTATCAGTAGCACTGAGTAGTGGGCTATTCTCGCACTTTGTGCTTGATTCAGTAAGGCCGATACCACTGCCTATACTCTGTTGTGCTGGTATGAAGCCCATGGAGCCCAATAATACTGGCTGATATTAAGCTTGGACAATTAAGTAAGGCAAATGATTATTGTCTGCAGAAATATTGCGATAAACAATATAATCGTGATCCAAACGCAGTTACAAAGTACCACATTCGAACATCAGAGACTTATGCACAGGGTGGGTAATAGAGGTGTAATGATATGCAAATTTCACGTCATGATACAAATTGCTGTTTTTGCATCACAGTACGCTACATTTTTGACACAGAATTAAAAAAGATGCTCACTTAACTTTCTCATTTATTTATTTATTTCTTGATTAATTTATTGGTTGATAATTCCTATATTTTCCCAAAAAACTGGACAAGAGAACACAAAATAAATAACAAATCATAAACAAAAGTGCAAGATGTATATTACATGTTAAATGTGTGTGTTTGGCAAATGTGTTATTATGGCTCATAACAATAGAAGAAAACAAAAACTATGTGGACTTTTAAACAGCTCAGATAAAAAACGTCTTATTCAACTGAAGTTGCATTCTTAGTTGCCAGCTTTTTATTCAGATTCTTCATGTGGCAGTGTGTAACTGCTGCACCATTGAAGGTGGAATGAAAAATTCAATTCAAATAAGAAGGTAACTTCAGCTCTGTCCAAGCTAGGCTAGCCAAACCAGGCCCGACAGCTACGCAGCGGACTGTTGATAGTTATTTTCAGAAGTATAATAGATTGTGTTGAATACAATTATTGAAATCATTCCCATTCACAATGTGTATCACCTCGCGAACCCCATATCAAAAAAATTTATATTCACATATCGTGTATCATGACACCCCTACTGAATAAACATTGACAGCAAATTTAAAACAGGATGCCAAAAACAGTCAAAAGTCGGGCAGCACAGGCTGCCAAATACTGATCATAAATTAAAAGAATACCAAAACCCATAATCTGAAAAACAGTAGAAAGTCTGTTGGGAAAGTTGCCAATAAAGGTTCAAACTCCTGAAGCTGGGATGATCACTCAAACTCTTGCACCACTAGGGTGCATGAATGAACTTTTATATGGAATTATATGTTTATTTTCATTGTAGATTCAAAATCAAATAATTTATGTTCTCGGTATATCCAATTTTTATAGAAATTTATGACAATTTGAAAAAATACTCTTGAAAAAAACTGTATATCCAAAAAAATAGAATAAAAAGGTATAGCTTTGTAATTTCTCATACACATTATTACAATTAGTGACCATATATTAAACACATGGTTTATGTTCTGCATTTTATTCTAACATGCTTTTGACCAATTTACTACATTTTGCAGTAGTTTGCTGGTCAGTATACCTTGTACGGTGTAGCATGTGTGAAACAACCTAAAGGTCCACACTGATTACACAGGAGTGCTTTGGAAGTGGAAGTGATGCAGAAACTGAGTGGAAAACAAAATATGCACTGATCTAGATTCCTCACAACCCACTCACTGCAACCCAGCAGTGGGTCGTGGCCCACACTTTGAAAAACTCTGTTCTAGAGTACTGTGAGCTAAGGTATGTAATACCTAGAATGGTGGTTCTCACCCCAGTCTACAGGGTTCAGTCAGTTCACGTTTTTGCTCTAACCAGGCTCTCCAAACACCAGAACCAGGTATTCAGTGTTCTTAATAGCCTCAGGTAGTAAGCTGTCTATGAGGCCCTGAGGATCAGTATGAGAACCACTGATCTAGAAGAAGCCGCTAGTACCGGCTAATCCTCAAGAGACCAGTACCTGGGATTGGATCAATCACAAAATGGTGATGAGATGCATTAAATTAGACCAAAGGTGTCACCCAACCCTGTTTTTTCTTAATTAACTTTATCGCTGACTGCAACTGTAATCAGAGAGGGGAGGAAACAAAGCTCACACATCCCTGCAATGATACTTTAGCCATTATCTGTGGTTTAACAGCATTCCCTGTGGGTTTCCTTGCTGCAGTTGGCACAGACTTTGGCACAAACTACACTGACACTCACATTAACAGGAAATGATAAAAACAGCTTATCTCACGCTTTTGGCACATACAGCTTCGTAGTTAGAGAGCGCAAGATTACAGGCAAGATCTGCTGCCCTGTTTTATGGGGCGTCAGGTAAACACTTGTTTTGTTTGTGCTTTTTGGACAGGCTACTCATCGTGTGTCCATTTCAACAGAGACAGCTGTTAACATAATGCTTAAAGTCCAAGGATGTGTACACTCATTTTCCAGTGGGACAGCTGACTTCCCTCCACTTAACTTAGCCCACAAATGCCTAAGAGTGTAACTCTGAAGACTAGCTTTACACTGTGAAATTTCATGCAACTTTAGTTGCTTGAAACCCACTTAAAATCTGCAACACATTTGAATTTGTTATTGTAAGGTTAAGAAAACATTTAAGATCATAATGTTTTCAAAAATACCACTTGTTCATAGAACTATTCTTAAGAGTTAAGAAAAACATAAGAGAATTCTCAAGTGATTTGAAGTATAACAGTTTTTCATAACTTTTTCTTAAGAATGATGTTAAGAAAAAAAACACATTTAAGAAGATTATCTTTCATAAGACCCTTACTTGAATCCGGCGCCTGGTTTTTATAGCAGCCAAACAATTGAGCAAAGCAGCAGGTGACAGTCTGTCTGAGGGTTTAGTGTATATATAGATTTGCGTTTCATCTGCATAGCAATGGAACTGGAGGCCTTGCTGTATATGAAAAGTAAAGGGCCAAGAACTGAGCCCTGGGGAACACCATGGGAGAGATGAGAGAGATCAGACCTAAACCTGCCAGTAGAGACAAATTGTTGTCACTAAGATATGATTTAAACCATGTAAGGACAGTGATACCAGTCAAGTTCTCAAGTCTGCTGTGCAGCACTAAAGTTGAAAAGAACAAGTATGTTTAATAAGCCACAGTCAATTGCCATGAATTAAGCATTTGTAACCCTAACAAGCGCAGTTTGAGTGCTGTGGTTAGCTCTGAACCCAGACTGAACCTGCTGAAATAGCTTGTTAAAAGTTAGATGATTCACACACTCAAGCAACTTGCAGTGAAAGGGAAGGTTTGAAATGGGTTGTTAGTTCATAAATTCATCAGGGTTAAGCCCTGGCTTTTTAAGAGTTGAGGGGATTGAAGTCACTTTTAAGTTGGATGAAATCAAACCAGACCTAAGAGAGGCATTGATGACCTCAGTTTTAAGAGGGCAGTGAGAGGGAAGACATGCTTAAACAGTAGGGTGGACATGGGACCCAGGAGACAGGTAGTAGGTCTGGATATGTTAATGTACCTAGCAACAACATTTTTCTGAGCTAAAAGACTGTTGGAGTTTTAAGTAGGTACTATCAATGTTTTTGTTAAAAACATCAAAAACTTACAGCAGAGTTCTGATGACGGAAGGGGGAATTATTAGCCGGCCGCAACAGCATAATAACAATTAACAACAGCCAAACCATCCGAAGAGTAGCGGCAGTCAGACATGCCAACATTCACTCAATCGGAAGTCACTCGAGAGGAAGTCTTTCCCTAGACATAATTAGATAAATCATTGTGTCTTCTCCTGATGCCCCCTGACTTGACCGAGTGCAGACCCCCATGGGATCTAAATGATAAGAAAACATGAGTGAGACATTAATTACAACCGTAACAACTACTTACACATTAATTTCAAAGCTTGATGTACACAGAATAGATTTATTTATATATATATATATATATATTATATGTAGTACAGAATTACAGATATAAAACAGAATGCCAAATACAGCTGGAAAAGTTATATTACATATTAAATAAGTAAATGTAAGTAACACGTTGCAGATGACTTAATGTAGCAAGAACAATATGCCATAAAAATACGAGTTGCTCCTTAGGCTGATTAGTGGAGTAATTAAATGCATGCATGTGTATGCAACTAGGTTTTTAATTGCTTTGTGTAATTGTCAGGTTGCGCAGAAACTTGCAACTAGTTGCATGAAAGTTGCATCATGGATGTCAGTCTTGCAACCACCTCAACTCTGTATAACAAGTTTAACACTTTAAGGGGTATAAAAAGTACAACACTTTATGCAGTAGTGCATAAAGTGACCATGACAAACAACACTGTTTCAAACAATTCATTTCAATAAATCAGTATAACAGAAAATAAAGCGGATCCAAAGGGTGAAAATGATATGAGAAGGAGAGGTTGAGATGTGGCTCTGTAAGAACTTGCAATGCTTAAAGGATCAAGTAAAAACTAGTTAAACATGATTTTTTAAGGCTTACTATGCACAGAAAAGGCTTAAAAGTCAAATATATAGAAAAGAACCATAAATAAAAGATAAAATAGATATATTTGTGTTGTATATTTGTGACTGTTGTAAATAATTATTCAAAGGTAACAATGCTGCTGATGTCAGTAACACCTCATGGATTACATTATATAACGAGAACGATCTAGGGTGTTTAAAAAAATTTGGCTAACCGCTGAAATATCACTGGAGTTGTAATTTTGTGCAACTTTGATTGTTTTCTAATTCCTGTATATGTTCCATGCAGCTCATTCACTCACATGCGAGTTTTGCTGTGTAAAACCAGCCTTGCATTCAGTCTAACTGCGTCTCTTGGACGTTCTGCTAATTTCAGAACAAATTCACATCATCTGTAACCAATTAGATCATTTTATGTTGTGTACATGATTCGGGCTGGCTTACGCCCAGCACACATTTTGGCATCATGTTCTACAATAATATGCAGCGCAAAATACCTTTATGCTGGAACTCCTTCAAATAAAAGAACATCATAGGACTTGCTGGGCGCAGTGAAAGTTCAGCAGTTGCAGCCTGTGTGGTAGGGAGAACACAGGTAAGCTGGCCAATGCACGGTCAGCAGATGGACTTGTGCAATGGACATTTTTGCGTGCTGACCGACAGATTGGAAAACCATCTGTTTCTCATTGTGAGAGTGGATGTTCCTGGGAATCCAGATGTTTTAAAGCTAGGGTTACTAATCCTAGCAGCAGCTAAACTTGAGAGTAGAACTGAACAGCATTGTGATGTTTTATATAGAAAAAGATTTACTGAAAAGTTGCTGAATAGTAAGCCTTAGCATGTAATGAGCCTGGGTTTTTAAGGGGTTAATAATAGTAGGTGTTTTTGCCTGTAATAACACCATGTTTTATTAGAATAACATATAGTGTATAATTATTTACAACTGTCACTGTCAATGTGTTCTATATCTATATTTTTATCTTCTGTCTACAGTTCTTTTGTATATATTTTATTTTTAAGTCTGTTCTGTGCATAGTAAGACTAAAAATAGTATGTTTTAGGTTTTCAGTGAACATTTTGATGTTTGAAAAATAAAAAGGAGTAAACATAAACATGTATTTTGCTTTGTATGTTCCACATTCTTATTAACACATAAATGGAGCTGTTATCACTCTAGCAATGAAAATGTTGTTGTGCTGGGACTTTCATAGATTGTTGAGATGAAAACAAAGTAGTTCAGACTCAGTCATTCAGAAATGGTGCATTGAAGTAAAATAATGTCTTTACAGTGATGATTAAGACCAGGGGTTGCAGTGTATACAATGCAAATATAGAGTTTATATATATAATGTTAAGGTAAATTTAAGGTTTTGATCTATGACAATAAACAAAATACCATATTGCATTTACAGTACTATGTGAAAATGAGCGTAAAAAGCAGTTAAATTGGGCAAAAATTACATTCAGAACAACAATAATATTACAATCAACACAAATAACATTAATAGAATAAGCAGTGATTTTATGTATGTTGATGTGTTTAAACATTCCATACCTCTCCTTGTGGCAGTTCAGTAGTATTTGTAGATAGCATCCAAAACCTGCTTCACCTAATCAATATTTTTATTAACTTAAGTCACGAGTACTTGTGATGGAATTTAACAAGTCTATGTGGTGGAGAAATCTCCAACCAAACCTGTGGTCTTTATGCTAACTCACAACATATGAACTACTTTTTTGAAGACAAGAAAGTCCTGTTACTTTTATTTGTTTGTATTTATTCTAATGAAATATGATGTTTTTACTAGCAGAAACAAACTCACTGCAGAGATAAATGGTTTAACCCTTAAAAACTCACGCTTATTACATACATACATACATACATACATCGTCTAAACCACTTATCCTTCTGGGTCGCGGTGGAGTGCTGGAGCCTATCCCAGCTGTCATTAGGCGGAAGGCAGGATACACCCTGGACAGGTCGCCAGTCCATCGCAGGGCGGCTTATTACATACTCAGGCTTATTACATACTAAGCTTTATTATTTAATAACAGAGACTTCAATGCCAACTGGCTGAGCTTTTTTTTTTAGCTTAGAAGTGTGTAATAAAACTTTGGGCCTGTTGGTCTGTTTGTTATGAAAGTTCGAAAGTTTGACTAGCGTTTTAAACATATGTAAAAAAAATGAAAAACAAGGTACAAGGTTTTGTTCCAACAGTGACATTATGATTGTTAAATCATCTTTATTCCTCAAAGAACCCATAGACACTAATCTGCTACTCTGATTGGTCAGGATACTCATATTAAAGATTACTGGAGAGGTCATTGTCATGAATAACCATCGATATATAGTTCAATCCTGCTGAACAATAAATGCGAAAAAGAAAGTGATCTCTTGCCTTGCTGTACGGCAGGCATGTCCAAGTCAGCATTAAATGACCTTCATTATATCGTATAAAGCAAATGATTGTGCCTGTGTTGTGTCTTATCTCTGATAGCTCTGTCTCATTGTCGCAATGTAGCCTTGACTCATTCCGGCCTACGTGTGATGTTATGTCTGCAGGTCAACACCAATGGCTTTGTGTCTGTGGCTGAACCTCCGGCTGAGTCCGAGTATTTGGGGAAAATGCCTGCTGAATTTGGCATCATTGCTGCTTTCCTTGGGGATTTGGACACCAGCGATGGAATCGGGAAAGTCTATTTCAGGCAGGACAGCAGTCCAGACGTGTTGCAGAAGATTGCAGAGCAGATCACCCAAGCTTTCCCATACGAGGACGAGGTCGAGCCCACCCATGCCCTTATTGTGACCTGGGAGAACGTAATGGCTCATGGAGCTCCAGAAAGAGGAGATGATTTGAACGAAAAGGCAAGTCCTTCCACATGGAATTAAGGATGATGATCAAGCACTTCAAAGACATGAAAGGTTTTATCAATTTTAAAAAGTAAAGGGTTCTATGATGTGAGGCTATAGAAGAACCACTTTTGGTTCCTTAAAGCAGTGGTTCTCAATCCAGTCTTCAAGGCCCCCCATATTTTTGCTTTACCCCTATATGTTGGGAGCCCTGAGGACTGGCTTTCAATAGGAGGTTCTTTGTAGAACTATATTTCTAAATGAGTTGTGTACAGTTTAAAGAAGCTCCACATAATGTAAAGGTTCTACACAAGTTAAAGATTTTTCCTACAACCACACATCCAAACCAAGAACCAGTGAGGAACTTACAGTGGTGTCCAGTACTGATCCTGGAAGCCCAGCACAGTTTCTTGATTTACCTGCTTTAACATACTTAATAAACCTAGTTATTACCTGCAGAGTTGCATCAGTTGGGCTTGAACCAAACTGAGCTGAACTGAGGCCAACCCCTGACCTCAGAGAACTCACTGAATCTTCATGGTTTATTCACCTATTTTTGCTTACAAACATTTACATGCCTGCCTTTGTATTCTTAAAAATAAGCTAATTAATTATGACCTCTTACAGAGAAGCACTTTCCAACTTGTCCTGACGTCCACAGAGCTGTCCACCTATGCCATCCTGCTCTACCCAAAAGATGACCTGCAGTACTACTCCACTCTTATAGAGGGTGCAATCAAGCCTGTTGAGGTTGGCTTCAGTAAAGGTTTGCTTAAGGGCTGGTTCTCCTGGAGCAGTACTCAGGGCCCTTATTATCGTGTTACCACTGACAACAAGGATTTGGTCCGAGACCTCGTGCTGTAAGTGTGAACGCTGCAGCCATTAATCACCAAAGTTGCAAACTATCAAGTCTGATTATAAAATGAACACATGCAGATTTCACTGACATTGTTTTTCATCATTTCATTTTTATTGTATCTGCAGTTAAACTCACAATTGGTCATGTTTTTGTCATGTTTGTAAATTTGAGCCTGAAAAAAGCTTGATTTGTAGTTAAATCATTAAAATTATCAGCATAATCAATAGTATCAGTAATAGAAATAAAAACACTGATGATAACAATAATGATAATAATTATAATAATAATAATAATAATAATAATAATAACTGTACACATGGGAATTCTTGTACTAAATTGATGGGCAATTGAGTTTTAAATAATATCAGTATATATTTTGTAAATTTGAATGGAAGTTTGCAAACTTAGATTAACTTTTTATTTCTATTTCTAGAGTTAGGGTTAGTTAGGGTGACCGTTCACAAAGCAGCACAGAAGCTGTTGCAAACATAACAGAATGAAAATAAACCCAAAATGGTCCTAGCAGACCTCTTTGCTTTGTTTGCTTGCAGATGAAATAGTATTCCACGACTGGGTGGATTTTTCCATAAAAGACAATTGCTTCCAGTCAATTGAAAAGGAATTGTCAGTGACGCATGTTTCAATGGCGTAGAACAGTTTCATGAGTCAGATGCAGAGTAGATTGTCCATCAGTCTGTGCTTGTTGATTAAAGGCTAATGTGTTTTTTCTGCTCTTCATCTCTGCACATTCTGTTTCGGGTGTCTCACTATTCTACAGCTTTTAAGGAGGGCCATTTTTTTCATTTCCCTCAGACTAACGAATTCAGGCAGGCGTGGTGTGTGGGTGTATGAGATCGGCTCCTCCACCTTCAACTCCGTAACTCCTGGCCAGGTCACCACCGTAGCCCCAGAGGAGGGTGCGCCAGTCCAGAGCGTCACTGAGATCCCAGAGCCCACATACTCTGAACCATACACTGAACAAGACGAGACCCCAGATTACCCACCTTATGAAGCAGAAACGTTCTCTGAGGAAACACCCTCACTAGAAACATTCACATCAGCAGCAGCCTTGCCAGAGCCAGAAACAACCTCAGGGTCAGAAATACCGTCACATGTGGAGACGGTGCCGCCATACGCAGCTCAGCCAAGTTATCCCCAGGTTAGCTACCCTCTGCCCCCCAGACCACAACAGCCTATCGTGGTCCAGCCAGTCAACCCCCAGGTGGTGATTGTGGACGAAGAGGAGGAAGACCTAAATGTTAATGGTGAGAGAGAGAGAGAGAGAGAGAGAGAGACTTTAATAGTGTTTAAAAAACAGGCTGATGGCTTTCATAGTAATACTGCACATATTTACATGATAAGAGAGGAAGTGCCAGTATCTCAAGGTATAGCTTGACCTCAAGTGTATTATTGCGATTATACCACAGAATCTTGGTGTTTATTATTAGAGACAATGTTAAAACAATAATTAATTTTTAATTTTTAGAAGATTTATTTATGTTCTGGGAAGAAAAATAGTTCCATTAAGTGGTGTCCCATGCTACAGGGTTACAGGTGAATAAGGTGGAATAGTGTGAAATTTTAGAAATGTGGTCGTAGAGCATCTGTCAGCCACACATTAGCCATCACATTAGGTTGGAACTAAGTGTGATGTAATGTACATTGTACAGCACTTACTTCCGATGGTACAATCTGATTGGTTGAGAGGTGTTCTGCCTGTGCTGAAACTTTGCTTTCAGACTTTTAACTGTTCTTTGGCGCAGCAGCCTCGTTCACCTACGGCCACGTTCATTTTTTTTTTCACAGTCTCCTCTCTTTTCATGAGCAGTGTGAAATTATAACGATTGACGTTAAAGTTGCATGAATTACTATCTGGCTGTTCAGACTGAGTCGCAGTGCCACATATCGGATTCATATCGGATTTCAGTACCACATATGAAAGCATTTCAAATTGGAACTGAAAATGTCAAAGTCATGTTCACACTGACACACAGATAACACATTTGTGTCACATATGAAGAAAAAGATCGGATTTGGGCCACTTTTACCTGCTGTGTGAACAAGATAACATTTGACCTGCAGCTCATTTTGGTCTAATTATGAAGAAGATAGTGACCATAGCACTTACATTTCAAACCTGTTGTTGATCCTAAACAAGCTTTTCATTCAGCAGCTTTGATGAAAAAGTTAAACAAACCGGAATTAGCCGGAAAGCTGAGCCAGAGAAATGAGCCGAAAGCTGAGCTGAACCTGATATTGTGATAGCTTTATGGCTCTATCCATAAAGCAAAAAGGTGCTACTTCTTTGGCAGAATTAAAGCCTAAATTAAAGCACATATGAAACGAAGTTTAGTGCTTCTTTGCTTTACTTCTTTCTTTTATTTTGCAGAACTGTTGTATAACAAATAATATAAACAATAAAATACTTGAGGTTATGTATTATCACAAATAAAATCACTGCTCTGGTGATCTGCTGTGCTCGGCTTTGGCTCATGCCTGCAGCCATATTACAACCCTGATGTCCTTTGCGATAATA
The DNA here is from genome assembly GCF_904425465.1 of Colossoma macropomum. Classification (NCBI taxonomy): domain Eukaryota; kingdom Metazoa; phylum Chordata; class Actinopteri; order Characiformes; family Serrasalmidae; genus Colossoma; species Colossoma macropomum. The sequence continues at coordinate 26,507,995 of NW_023494799.1, forward strand.
AACTCTCTGTTCTAAAGCTTAATCAACATAGTCCTGTGTGACAGACTGTATGACGTCATTCTCTTGTCTTTCCACGCGCCGGTGTTTTTTGATTTGTGGCCTTTTGGATTTTTACAGTGTTTTCCTATTATGAGACATGCTCCACCAACAGACATAAGTGCTCTAGTTTTGCGGAATGCAGAGATTACACCAGTGGTTACTGCTGCCATTGTAAGCCTGGATATTACGGCAATGGGAAGGACTGCGTTGCTGAGGGTAAGCTCATCTTTAATGTTGAATTTATATTCAGCAAACTTGTTTCCAGTAATCGGCTAATCTACTGATTATTTTAACAAATAATTGAGAGTGCTAAGTTTTAAAAGGGCCAAACAATAAAAGTACTTCCTAGATGAACTAGGAATGCTTTAAAAGACTTCATTAAAACATATAAAAACATTGTGTGTCAAAAATGCATATAAATTTGTCTGCCAGGCTCGTTTCTAACTGCAAACAGCAGTGGCAGAATTTCAGATGTGCGTTATCATCATGCTTATAGCCTATAAATCACTGCTGATTTACCAAGAGTGTTAAGTTTAATTGATTTTTCTTTATTTTATTTTCATTCAATCTTTCCTTGGTGGTTTTGAATGCAAATTTTGTTCCAAATCAACAGGAAAACCCCAGAGGATAAATGGAAAAGTAAATGGCAGGATCTACGTCGGGAGTTCCCCCACTCCAGTGGAGTTCTCCAACAATGATTTGCACTCATATGTGGTTGCCAATGATGGCCGAGCTTATGTAGCTATCAGCACCATCCCAGCCAACGTCGGACCCTCACTGCAGCCACTCTCCTCCATTGGGGGAGTCATCGGCTGGGCCTTTGCCCTGGAGCAGCCAGGATATGAGAATGGCTTCAGCGTTGCTGGTAAGAAATAAAAATGTAAATGTGTTTTTGTGACATCACAGAAATAATAATAGAAAACGGGCTGTTTTCGAAGCTTAAGTTCCACATATGTATTATGGACTATGGGGTGAATAGTACACTTTAAAACTTCAGCAGTCTTTACATACTACATCGTTACTCTATTATTTCAAAAAAAGTGAGCAAAATTCAGTTTTCTATGAAATGGGCCCTTTAAGAGCAATAATTTCCCCCGGTGAAGAAGTTCTATCACTGTAGTTAAACATTTCCATCAGAAATGGTGCAAACAAAAAGACTGAATGGTTCTGCTTCAAATTCTTTTCATTTCTCAGTCTGTATGGAGGTTGGAGGATGATGTCCGTGAGTTCATTTCATCCTTCTCTGCTCTGTGCACAAAGCTTTCCATTCAACTGTTATTCCAGCACATTGCTTCCAGCTGACTTCTCGTCCCCCAGAAGCGGCCTCGTTTGAAGTGAAAGCACATGCTGGAGGTCATGCCTTGCGCTCTGATATCCCTGTGCCACTGGCTTCACTCACCCCTCTCTGCTCCTCTGTCCACAGGAGGCGTTTTCACACGGCAGACTGAAGTGACCTTCCAGCCAGGTGGCGAGAAGCTGACCATCAGTCAGGAATTCAAAGGGATTGATGAGCACGATCATCTGGTGGTCAGCACTCATTTGGAGGGGAGGATTCCGGAGGTGCCAGAGGGGGCCACGGTCCAGATTGACCCCTACTATGAGATCTATCAGTACTCCAGCAACTGTGAGTCTGCTTTTAATTATTTCTATATTTAATTGATCTGTTTAATTAATTGACTCATCAGACTGTTACTCCTCCTTCAGTTTCCTCTTTCTTTGCCCATCACAGCACCGTTAGTTCAAAATTCCATCTTCTTAAGAACTTATTTCTTTTTTTAACGGTACAATGAAGCAAAAGTAGCTGACGTTAAGTGTTTATGTTGGTTGAACTGCAGCTGAAATTAAGCTAGTGTGCTTGATGATATGACTGGTGTAGAATTGTGTTGAATTGAGGTGTAACCGCTGTCCCATAGATTGCTGTTAGGGTAGGAGAGTCAGAGCACATTACATTGCAGTGCATGCTGGGGACTGTAGTGCAGCACATTGTGAAACAAGCTAATATTAATAGAAAATTAAAAAGCTTTTGCGGGCCAGATAGGATTGTGTGGGTTTGGCACATGAGGTTTAGTGTGTCCACGTTTTACCTTGATTGCAGCTTTCATTCTTTTCAGGAGACTCACTTTCAGTTTTTTAAAGACATTTTTCACACATTGTGGAGTTTTTTGTCTTGTTTTGTTTACTGTTTTTTCTTGTTCTGTACTTTCTTCGCACATTGACTGGAACAGATTAACAACAGCATCCAAAAATCAGTCTTAGAATTTGGTAGCATTTTCTGCTTTTCATGATCCATTATCCCAAACACATTCAGTGATGTTGAAGTCTGATCAGTTCATTGTTCTGAGAATACCAGCAGCTTCTCTCTTTAATTAGCAAATTTTACTGTTTTTGTCTATTTATTTCTCAGTAAGAGCTTCTTGATAGCTACACATGCTTTCAGATCCATAGTGTTGAGTTGTCTTCTGTAGTTTTGGAAACGGTTTGTTTTTGACGTATCTACCTTTGACTTTCTCCTTCCTTATGCAGGTGCATTGTCTTATATCTAATTTAGTCAGAAATACATCCTTAGCAATGAATAACCAGTACTTTATGGACATCAAATAAATGAAGGGTGGTCTCTGACTGCTGGAAACTGGATTTAAGATTCGGACCTCTGTTACAAAACATGGAATGCTTTTGGTTTGTCATCAACCAACATTTCAACATTAACCCAGTTCATTTCAGTGCCTGTAATTTCTTCCAAAAACTGAAAAGCAAGTCGCCTGTACTAAATGATGGAGCGAGAACTACAACATCTGTGTTCTGTTCTCTCCCTCTTGCCCTTTCTCTCTCTATCTTTTCCCTGTCCTCAGTGATCACCTCCTCCTCCACACGGGATTACACAGTGACCCTCCCCGACGGTTCTACGCAGACTCTGGTGTACCTGTGGAGGCAGAGCGTTAGTTTTCAGAGCTGCCCCCATGCTGAGGCCTCGCACTCAATCCCACCCAGCCAGCAGCTCAGCGTGGATCAGGTCTTCGTCATGTACGACGCTGCCAACCAGCTCATTCGCTACGCAATGAGCAACAAGATCGGCTCCGTCAGTAAGTGGGCCCTTTGCCTTCTTCTAGAAGTCTAGAGAAACATGCTGCCCTACAAAATAACAGCAGCAACTGTGACAAAAGTGAGACAGAGAAACAGTTTCAAAGTAAATATACAATTTTCACATTGAGTTTTGAAACAGAGCACAGTTACTTTCATCACAACATAAGCTGATCCTCATACACCCGATTTCATTCATAAGCTTTAGCTGTGTTTTGCCTTAGGCAGCACTGCAGCTGCCTGGGAAAAGTGCTGCTGTTCCAGCCGTGACTTGTGTGGTCATCGTTAATGCTATGCTATGAATTAGGAGCAGTATTTTTGTGTGTGACTCGCCCTCGTTTTCCGTTTATTGGTGTCCTTGTTAAACAAGTTCACAAGACCATTGGGGTCACACAAAAGTAGGTGAGATTGAAATGTGCTCTGTACCAAAAAAAAAGTCAGGCTGTAGATGCCAAGACAAAACCTATTAACAGTAAAAGTGTGTTTTCTCAGTGATGGTAAAAATCTGTAAAATTACAGTCATGTAATTCCTTACAATTACTGCCTTCTGCTGTAATTCAGCAATTATTATGGCAATATTTTACCATAGCAATAAGAGTAACAACCATTAAGAAACACAAATGTCTTTGAAGTACAGCTGATAAATTGTTTTTGTCAATTTACGTTCTATTTCTGTAAATTAACAACAGCAGTGTTCATATACAGAATATGCATCGTTTATTTTTTTGCGTTTAATCTTTGGGGGTTGGCGGGGGTGTGGCATTCTGACGCTGGCTCAACATTGCGATTTCTGTCAGCCTTTGATGATGGACAATGGCATCATCTATCAGCCTGACCCTATTTTTAACACTTAATGCTCTGTTTTCTGGACTTTCAAACTACCACAAACGCGTGCGTACCTCTGCATTAGAGTAAGAGTGCGTGTAACCATGTGCATATAGGTGTAGGCCCGAGCTAAGGTGGGGGTTGGCGATCGGGGGGCCGTAGGGGTAACTCTCCAAGTGTGGGGGCCAGGTTATGTAAGCAGGCTTGACTCAGCTGGAGTTTACAGCCAGAGAGAACTAACATCTGTGGAAGGCTTCCTGTCGGGGGGCCTGGACTTCAAACACATGCTGTAATAAGCAGCTGTCTCTCAGCCAGGCGACATGTCTGCTCCCAGCACCAGGAGGGCCGCTAGCGTGATGTTGTTTACTCAGCAGGTCTGGCTAGTTTGAGGTTGGAAACTAAGAATTTCTAATATATGAAGAGTCTGGTTTTGGTTTCAGAAAGAGGAGGGACACTATGAAGCTGGAGATAAGGAGACTGGCAGCTAAGGTTAGCTGACCAAGTCCGTTTCACAATTTATCTGGTAATGCATAGCTCAGAAACTCTTATCTTAACTGAAGTTAGTGCTGGCTAGTATTGGAAAAATTCCATATCAGACAATAATACATTTCTACGCCTAAGTAGCTGGTCTCCTCAGCATCAGTGAGCTAGTATGTGTGTTTGTTTCAGAGTCTAGACTGCTGATTGGCTATCTGAATTTTGTGTACGTTATTGATGTCACCACTTCTTGATTAGTCTGCAGACCATTGCAGTCTGTAAAAATACCGACATCCAGAATCTCCTAATCAGTTCTAGTTTAAGCCACACCAACTTCCCATTTGTAATGTGTAAAAGAACGTATCAAAAAAGGTGTAGTTCAGACATTGGTATCAAAACATTGTGAACAATAGAAAGTAGAATCACTTGACTTGCATTTCCTTCCCTCTTTTTCTGCTCAGTAGTCAGAAGATTTGAAACATACTTCTTTACTTCTTTATTGTAACCATAATCACATTAAGCTAGTAATGATGCCCGTCTTCTCATAACTCGTTACTTCTAGTATGATAATATAAATGAGAGTAGCATAACCATGGAAATGGGTGTATGTAGCCATAGAAATCAACCACATAACTACACTAATCACCTGTAGCCTAACCTTGGAAATGGATGCCATGTAACCATGGAAATGAGTGTAGCGTAACCCTCTCCACAGTGGAACTATGCCTATGCATATTGTCATTGAGATCCATGTGGATTGGGGGCTACAGACATGTAGAACTGAATGCTGAGTAATCAACTACGTTACCTCTGCTTTCTAATGTGACACAGTGGTTATATAATACTTGCATCTAGTGTGCACAATAGGCTTAAAAAGATTGTGGATGTTATTTCAGATGGAACCCCGCAGCAGAACCCATGTTACACTGGGAGACACGGTTGCGACACCAATGCTGTCTGCCGCCCAGGCCAGGGAAACCAGTTCACCTGTGAGTGTGCTGCAGGATTCACGGGAGACGGACGAACATGCTATGGTGAGAACTTTAACCTGAGGTTTACACTCATTTCGCTGAAAGAATGCGTTTAATTTAATTGATTCAAATCATTCAAATCATACATCATTTCCACATCAACACATTTGAGCTGTTGATGTGTTTAATTCATATGAAAATTAGTTTCACATTCAAATCAGGTAAATGCAGTGCATTCAGTTTTTTCAGTGGAGGGTCAAAAGAATTTCCGTTGCAAATTTTAGGATTTTTTAAAAATTAGTAGCAATAACTTTACATTCTGGGTGAAAGTTCTGGGTTCCGTCAGGTTCCATATAGAAATTGAGCACTATAACATGTTTTTACATTTCAAAAAACCTTGGGAGAATATTGGATGAAAGTATTTCTGAAATCATCATTATGATCATTATACAAACCCACACATAAAGGTTATATATATAACAAATTGTACAATAAAATAGAATAGAATAGAATTTGACAGGGCTGCATAGAGAAAATGACATACAAACAGATTTTTCTGATTAAATTCCTTAATTTTATTTATTCTTCATTAATCACGGCTATTTCAAATACATAATTTTGACAGAATTTAACATACTATTTCTTTAAACTTTACTACAGACAGCCCAGGAATTTTTGATTTGTCTTTTGTGGAAATGACCTTTTGAATTGAATTTAGTCTTTGCAAGAAAGTACAGATCTATAAAACATTTGAAACTCAATCAGAGATATTCTAAATGAGGTGACCTGTCACTGGTTAAAATATAAATGAGAATGCTCGTAACGCTCAACATGGCGCCTGTTTGTGGAGAAAGTCCCGCCCTTCACGAAAAAGAGCCAATCAGCTCACTGGTTTCATTACAGTCCTGGTTAATTGGTTTCAGTGCAGTGTGGTATGTGAAATGTTGAATAAAAATCATTTAATCTTTTATAGTATTTGGCTGGTCATATAGTCTTTTTTCCCAAAGTATCTACTTTAGACAATAGAAGTAAATGGCCCACCCTTCACTGACTATGTATAATCCGCACTGGAATTCATAGGAAGATATTTTTTGAAGAAATACATTCAAGATGTTGATTTTACTCCCAGCGTGTTTTATCCTGTTTCATCAAGATCTTTGTGTGTATTTGTCTTGACTAAGACTGTGGCAGAATGTTTGCGGTTGGTTCTTTTTGAAGAATAGCAAAACTGTTTCATTTGGAGACTAACTTGTTTGCTGTATCACTGATGAGGAACAAATACAAATTAAGACATTTAATGTGTTTGTAGTATCCCAAGATTTTAGGGTCAGTGTGGAGTTTTACTGTGGGAATGTTTGACTGTGCCACATGTGCACTAAAGGAAATGCTGACTCTAATGTAATTTTCACTTAAATTTCTCATAGATGTTGATGAATGTAGAGAGACGCCTCAGGTCTGCGGAGCTCACGCCGTCTGCAACAATCAGCCCGGAACCTTCCGCTGCGAGTGCATGGAGGGCTTCCAGTTTGCCAGTGATGGACATACCTGTGTCCGTAAGTGTCGCACTTTGTGTGTGCTGTCAAATATACATGAACGCGTACCACTAAGACCACTAGCGTTTGGTGTGTTGTTTAAAGGTAATTATGCAATTCAAATACATTTAAATTCGGTTTATATCCTGATTATTTCTGTTTGTTTTAGTTTCACACGATGATAACTTTTTTCTGACTTTTTTCCTTGCATATTTTTTTTTCTTTTCACATACACCAGTGTGGTACAGAATGAAAGCAAACTGAAAGATGAAAGAAACTAAATGTGTGGAGACTTTCACAGTGCAGACACTGAATATTAGTTTGGGCCAACTTGTCAAAACTCATCTCTTTTAGAGCCCATTATGGGATTTCTAATAGAATGTTAGCACTAAGCTAACAGTAATGCGCACGAGCGTTTTTTGCCCGTTTTAGATTAAACATTCAAAGCTTGTAAAAGACATTACCATCAACATGAATTGACGGAAATCAGAGATCGTTTTTCTTCCTTCACAATATGTATGTCCAAGTAAAACAGGCTACGCAGGCGGGAAATAAATGTGGACACAACATTATTTTATTCTTCAGGATTTGATTGGAGTGTAAAAAGCGGGGAGTCAGACTCTGATACTGAGCTGAATCCATCTGTTTTGTAGAAAAGCCAAAGAAAAATATATCTGAATTTGGTCAAATAATGGAAGTGCTACAATATTTTTATGTGCATTTTTTGTAGCTTCTGAAATACGATTAATTAATTGTTGACAGCTTGATATTAATTTGTAATTTCTTTACTTTTAAAGACGTAGACGAGGTGAAGAGCTGATTAGCACGCTAGCCTGTTAGCAACAACGTTGCTCTCGCTGTTCTTACACTTTATAACAAAAGAAAGAGAAAAAGACTTCAGGAAAAAGACGTCAGGCTAAATAAAGCCATGTATGAGTGTAATTTCTTAATGATTAAACACGAGATTGACCTTTTTTCTCTCACAAAATTAGTCCCACACATTTGTAAATGAAAACATGATTGATTCCACTGCCAGTGCTCAGTTACGCTGGTAGTTAATTTACTCTGCACGGCATTCTGCAAAGAAAGAAATCCTGATTGGAGTCATTTCTGTTTCAACATTTTAAGCCTTTTGTTTCCATTTAAAACTTTCATGATGTTTTTGTTTCCTCTGTAGAAGTGGACCATCCCATCAATCACTGCGAGAGGGGGACTCATGACTGTGACATTCGGGAGCGTGCACAGTGCAGCTATACTGGAGGATCCTCTTACGTCTGCTCCTGTCTGCCAGGCTTCTCCGGAGATGGCAGGAGCTGCCAGGGTAGTGTGTCCTTTCTAGGGGGGGAATTCAATAACTAACTGAAGAAGATGTGGGACACTTTTAAAATCAATTTCTCTGCTGCACATTACTGCAAAAAAAAATACTGCAGATTTTCCCTCTTTTCTTAATGTAATTGGTTAGCCAAGACATGTTTAGTTTCCAAAGTTTACTTCTTCTGGTTTTGTACTGGAGCCATGAGGCTAATGGATCTAACATGTAACACAGACATCAAACACTCAAGGTGCTTATGTGGTTTCTGGCAGTGTGTGATATAATGTTATTGATAATAACTGAACAAATATCAGCAAAATTCAGAGTTTAAGCTGCTCCTTCCGTTTTTAGGTGTTGCACATACCTTTGGGGATTCTTTTTATAGATAACAGTATGGCAAAAAGTGTCAGACACCACGGCAGCAACATCCATTGAGATAATACGAGCGTTTACATGCACTTAATAATCCAATAACTGCAGAAAATCAGATTTTGTCAGTAATCCGATCAACACGTTTACATGCACTTGAGTAATCAGATAACGGGGAAACTCCAGGTCTACATGACTCAGGCAGTAATCAGATTTCTGCTTTGCAGTCAACCAGTAAACTCACAGAATGTCAAACTCACACAATGTGCGTAAACCCGGAACTTGACATGACGCGACTTAACCTGAAAATATGAACATATGTCATCTAGAAGATGAAGAATATTTAAATCCTGTATTTCGTGTTTGGTTTCAGTGTCGCTCCAAAAGTGTTTCGCTGCGTCTCGCAGCAACACTGCTTGCTTATTTCCGGTACCGCTGTCTGTTCTCGTGCATGTGCAAACTGAGAAGTCGGAAAGAAATCTGAGTAAGAGTTTACATGCGCTGAGAAATCTGATTACTGAGATAAAATCCAGCTCTCTTTATTGGATTTCTTTGTTGGATTTCTAGATCGGATTATGCTGTTTACATGACTATTTGAATAATTGGGTAACTGCAGAAATACGATTATGATCGGATTATTGAATGCATGTAAACGCACTCATTGTCTTGTGGATTTGATTGCATTTTGTTATCTATAAAGTAGTCCATTGAGAATATGTAATGTCTGTGGATTTGATTGCTTTTTTTAAATATAAAAATGGAAAAAATATAGGCAAAAAAACGTTTCTATTTTCATACTTCTATTTTTATAGATAAAGTGTCAGACACCACGTGAACAAAGTCCGTTGAGATTATTTAATGTCTCGACGCAGTCCATGGCAAGTTTATAATTTAGGCAAGCTTTGTCTTGGCTGATTGGCTACATTTTAAGTATGGGGAGACTGGGGAAATTAGATTTTTTGTCATACTACTGCTTTATGTTTGAAGTAATTAAAAATGTAGCTTTTAATGTTATTCACACCATTTGTTCACAGTCAGAGTGAAGCATTAAAACTGTACTGTTCATTTAGCTGTAGGAAAGGCCACACGCTAGCCTCTCCCTGAACTCTGTTCACATTAGCCCAGCAACACACTGTCCAGGAGCATGAGGCTCTCTAGATGGTATGCACCCCCACGCTCCGTCCCCAGGGGAGAGGAAGTGCAGATTGCAGGACAGGAAATGCTCAGACCCCAGGCGCTCCACAGATGTGCTGAGCTTCTACTCCCCTCCCGAGCCCCCCGAAATCCCCTTTCTTCACTTCTGCTTGTGTGATAACCACTTTTAGACAACACCCAACTTGTGGTGAAATTCTTTCTCTGAGAATGTCTGACTGGCTTGCATTATCTGCACTGTATATCATCTCTGTCATAACAAAACCTTGTATCTCCAAAATGGGGTCTGTAGCAGAAGAAAAAGAACATTGTTAACTTTGTTAATGTCATGAGACCTTATTCCACTTCTGTTGGCCCTATAATCACGAAATGTTCACTCAGTGTAAAGAGCAGCTGCCTTTTTCAGACAGTGAACCAGTGAAACGGTGACCATGTGTTTCAAATGAAATGTACAGTCATATGCAAAGGTTTGAAAAACGCTTAGTCAAGTTACAGTGACAGTAAGTTAACACATCCTTTACAGAGAACACACTTTTGTTTTTTCTGAATTTAAAATATTGGAAAAAAAATTAAATAGGAAATGTGCCATGACTTTTGCACACGCCAGATTTATTTTTTATTTTGCAGAAGCGTCTTCTCTGTAACTTGTTTTTACTTCAGTCAACAGCATGTAATTTGACCGAGGGCGCCCAAACTTTTACATACTGATTGTTTACGTACACTCTGTGCATTGTTTGTTTTGTATTTTCATTATAAGGTAATTAATGGGATAATATGCAGTTTTTAGATGTTTTTTTTTATTTTTCTCTTTCTCTTTGTGTTTCATAGATATTGACGAATGTCAGACTGACCGTTGCCATAAAGATGCTGTCTGTTACAACACACAGGGCTCCTTTACCTGCCAGTGCCGTCCACGTTTTCATGGTGATGGCTTCACTTGCACACCTGAATCAGGTAGGTGCTCACCAGAGTGTTTGAGTGTCCTCCTTTGCTACAGTAACAGCCTCTACTCTTCTGGGAAGGCTTTACACTGAATGTTGGAACATTGCTGTGTGGATCTGACTGCATTCAGCCACAAGAGCATTAGTTAAGTCAGGTACTGATGTTGGATGGTCAGTTCTGGATAACTCCAACACATCCCAAAGGTACTGGATGGAGCTCCATCACTCAAGAGAATACAATTCCACTGCTCCACAGCCCAATGCTGGAGGACTTTATACCCCTCTAGCCCACACATGGCGTTGTCCATGCTGACTTAGACTCTTGTGTGATGCTATTCCAGAGTGTGTGTGCAATTGAACAACTGTCAGCAGATAATTACACAACACATTGTATGTCTTAAGTACTTCAAGTACACTTTAATGCTGCCTTCAGGCGCTGCAAAGTTCCTACTTGGAGGTCTTAGGTATGATATAATATGTATTCATTAAGAGTGTCACAATACAGTTTAACTTGCAGTATGGTTCAGTATGAGTCTTTAACGCACAGGCATCAAATACTACATTCAGCAGACTGGAGCAAATAAAGTACTCATTATATTGCATGAAGTACAGTAAACATTAAACAAGCAAGCCCACAGTGAGAGCAGACCACCAGTCCTCTGAAAACATTGCTTCCTCTTTACCGCAAGAAGTTAGAAACACCCAATCACACTGTATATGCTCATATACTTGAAAGCCATTAAAAAAAAATGTCTGTGGAGTTCATATGTAGCTGCTGAATAACTAAAATACAATCAGTGTACATTACAAAACAAGCAATCACTGTGACCTTTTTCATGACTCCGGCTTGAAAAGTCAGGGCTGCCCTGATGAAACTATAATTATGAGCACATAAACAGCACCACAATGTCATAATTGCTAGTAGGCAACAGATCTTGCTATGAGTTTCTAAATTGTGAGTATGATAATAAAAAAGTACCTTTGATAGTTAATTGTAGTAAAGCGTTCTGATTGTATTTCAGTTCTTCAACTGTTTTTTTTATGTCTTGCTACACTCTGCACAAACAGGATATGAGCACATACAGTATGATTCAATGCATCCAACTGGATAAAACCGTTACTCGTCTAATGCACATCCTCTGCTCTTTATTATGTCTCAGTATCACAACACAAACTTCCTCTCTTTGAAGATAGAAAGACAAAAGTAAACAAGAAATAATTGAAGCTCCCGAGTGACACAGCCCTCTAAGCGTCAGTCCGTGTCCGGGAGACCAAGAGAGGATAATTGGCCTTGCTCTCTCTGTGGGTGGGTAGGATATTACTCCCGCCCCCCCTTGGCTCAGTGTGATGCTGTCCAGCACGAGCATCTGCTAGCTGACCTACTAGAATTAGCAGTTAGCATTCTCCTCTAAGCATGTTGAGCTGTCCATTGACGCTGTTTTAGTGGCAGTTGGCTGGCTTCACATGAAGCATGCACTAGCCCTCAGTCTCCTACTTTACAAATCGTTAAGGTCATGAAAATGAGAAAATGATTAAAAACATGGTTTATTCTTTTCCCTCATTTTCTTCTTGTTTGCCAGCTTTTTATTGAATTCTCCCCTCTACCTTAAATGGTGAGGCAGTTACAATCAATGGATTCTGGGCACCAGAATGTAACTGCTGCTCCATTTAAGGCGGAACAGAAAATTTAAGAAGATGACGACTGTGTTCTCTTTTCTGCGGAGGTGTTCAAACAGTTAGAGCAGCAGCGGATCAGCACAAATAAATTTCTACTAGGGACATTGGATAAGAGATTTGTAATCGTTGTTCATCAAAAGGAGGTTCAAAAACTCCATTCCAGGTTTGATTCTACTTAAAAATAAATCTCTCTTGATATGCAAAATACAGCAAAGTGACAGAAGCAGAAAGGAAAATCTCTGCTAGCACCCCGACACTATCTGTAGTCTTTTTTTGAAATGATAAAAAAATAAATCACAAACGTGACAGCGTAATCATTTTAGAAAGTTTATTTTATGTAATGTTTGTTTTTATTTCATTTAAATTTTGTTTTTTCTCCTTAGTGTGTCCTGAAATTGGGTTGTGATTTTGGCCTAGAATTTATTTTGTTGCGCTGCTAGTTAACTCAGATGATGTACTGTGATGTAGAATTGCTGAAAAAAGACGTGTGGGATCTTCACTGCTTGCACTAAGTGACCGCTGGCTGCCATATGAAGTTGAAGGTGAGGAGCCTTCATAGGCTGCTGCAGTTTAAAACGTTCTAAATGGCTGCCTTTGCAAATTAGGAACAAAAATGTAGGGCTGATAAAGGCAATTGTGGGGCAATTCATTGTTCTAAGTTTAGTGGAAAACTTTATTGTTGCATTTGAAATGTTACTATCCTACAAAAATCCAACCAGTACATAGTGAAGTAGACAGTGTTTGGAGTAAGAGTATAGCGGCAGAAAGAGAAACAGGTAGACATTTAAAGGAAGAAGAGGGATATAGAGTGAAAGAGAGAGACAGGAGCACAGACAGCAGGAAGAAGTGTGTGAAAATTGTTACTTGTTTACAGTGAAGTTGTTGTCTTCATCTGTGTTACTCAGAGAGAGACAGATTTCTCGTACAGACTCAGCGAAGGTGGTGGAGTAGAGTTGAATCACTGCAGTTACAGTTCTAAACACATCATAAACAGATATAACAGGACGTGTAAACAGTGGTAAATCATTGCCGGTTGTGTAAAGCAGCTGTGAATCAGTGAGAGAGCTGTACACACACAGAGACCCCCGCTCTGCTCGCACTGTGTGTGTGTGTGTTTCTGTCTGTGTACGTGTGTGTAGGATGTAGAGGAACACACTGGCGTCCTCTGTCTGAGATATGAGTGTGAGACTGGAGGAAAGACAGACAGGCTTCTTTCTGTTTCTGATTTGCGTACAGTATGTGTCTCTGTGATTCACTGTTCATGAATGGGAGCATTTTTGGGTCCAAGTTTTGGATTTGTGTGCATGTGCACACATCTGCCCCCTCCTCCTCCTCCCTGTAGACGTCTCGTATCAAATTCATTAAATCTCAAAGTGCACATAGTTCTGATTGTACAAATCAGAACTATTTAATATTTAAAAACTATAGAATAAACAAATGTGATTGGAGAAATGTTTGATACAGTGGTACAACATACAGACATATTAAAAGGGCCGCATTATATGTTTTATATTTTTTCTCCACTATGTTAAAATTGGCAAATAAACAATAATTGTACATTAAAATGTGCAGAAGTGTGGTGTCTCTAGAGCAGGGGTGTCAAACTAAACCACTAAAATGGCCATATAAAAAATCTCATCAAATCTTTTGTTTTATTTCATTTTAATAAACATTTTGCTGTGACCTGAACTGGCCGTTGTTTATTAAAAATATGCCAAAACTGCAATAGCAAAATATAGGCACTTATAATTAGGGGTGGGAATCTCTAGGCACCTCACGATTCGATTCAGTTGCAATTCAGAGGCTGCCATGCGATTATAAAACAATTATCGATGCATCTTTTTTTTCTATACAGGATTTCTTTTTTCTCACTGTGTGAGGACTTGGTACTTCTAAAGCAAAGTATTTGTAATGATCCATAATGAATTTACTTCCAATATCTTTTTTAATAAATCAAATGGAAGTGATTTGGCAAGTGAACTAGAAGGCTCTCATTCAGCGCTCTTGTTTGGAGCACGAGAAGCTGCTGCTTTTTTTTTATTCAGTTATTTCATAATTTCGGTTTTGGTCTCATTGTAGAGAGTGTTTATGGGGGGGGAAGCCTTGTTTCTGAACGACTGAGTACGGAGGCAAATCCTTGGCAATAACAGTTGCGATAGAATTTGTAATTTGCCTCCGAGTTGGCTAGAAGTTTTGACCTCACTTGCTCGATGGTCCTCTGGTTGGCAGCAAGTACAACTGGACGGAAAACTGGTGGAAACTGGTTTCTCATGTTTGTCGTTTTCAAAATAGTTTAGTGTGACACAACTTGCGTATAGTATGACTCTTATCCATCATAGAAGGGAAAAGGGACCCGAGTGGAAGCCAGAGTGCGTCCATGTACTGATAAAAATAAAATAATCCTCATTTTCAGCAAAATGAAGCTCTACTGATCGTTCTAATTGTTGTCTTATTTCAACACCCTATAACCCTGAAGGCTGGCGTGCAGACTGCAGGTCACATAGCAATGCAGTCTTGCCTAGCTAGTAGCTAACGAAAAGGCAAAGAGAGGGATTTAAGACGAACATTTGGAGACGAATGGACTTATTCGCATTTGTAAGCAGCGCAGTTGTTTACCTGGTACATCAAATCTGCAACGAGAGACTGTCAAACACTAAAAAGTTGCGAAGATGAAGTTGCTTCTCTTTCGAATTTTAAACGGTGCCGCACTTACATTCGGTGCCTCAGTCAGAATTTAAGGTGGAATGGTAAAATTCGAACAACAAGCTGGCAAATAAGAAGCGACTTCAGCCTCGTAAAACAGTCGAACGTTGAGAGACATTTTACAATAAGCTGATCTACTTTTGAAGAAAAGTTTTCTGGCAGAGATGGAAGGAAAGCAGCTATAGCTAAATCTTAAAGCAGAGCAAAATAAGTGCGTTTTCGTTTATATTTTTTAGTCTATACTACGACATCAGCACATACTGAGACATACTGGATATAAAATGTTGTGGCTCCCAAGGTGGTTTGATTTTTGCTGAAAGGACAAAATGGCTCTTCTTATCATTTGTGGTGTGACTCCTGATCTAACCTGGCTTTAATGCAGAGGGAGCCGGTCGGATTTCTCACTCATCCGTGTGTGTTTTTGTTATGTGCTGCCACAGACCGTCCAGGCGCTGCACTTCCACACTTCCAAGTTCCGCCTTTTGCGTTCTGTCAACATTACGTTACAAATTAAATTTAGAATTCGATTTTTGACATTTGTGAATTGATTCAGAATCGTCCACGTCCGCATCGCGATGCATCTAAGAATCGATTTTTCCCCCACCCCTACTAGAAGAACACACATGGCATCCTTTGTTTCTGAGCTGCTGTCTCAGACTGTTGTTGGGGGAAGGGGGTGGGAGTGCACATTACGTTGCAATGCATGCTGGGGATTGTAGTGCAGCTCATGTTGAAACAGGCTAATATTAATAGAAAATAAAAATAATTTCACAGGCCAGACATGACCTGCAGGCCTTATGTTTGACACATGGGAGAGGGTATCTAGAGGGTATATTAACTTATTTTCACTTAAAAAATAATTTAATAAAAAAAATAAAATTTTATGTGCAACTGTAAATAAGTGTTAAAATATGTATTATAAGGGTGTCTGCAAGTTTTTAAGTTAATGCCATTTTAAGAATTCTTTAGCACTGTTTTGAGTTAGCCATAGAACTTGTCATGTCACATAGATCATTATGTAACAGTGTTTAATCGTGAAATCTTGACTTTATAAGTAGCCTGAGGACCACCGCTAGGATAATGCTACAATATGAATTTTAATATTATATGCTTTTGTCAGATCCTGCTGGTGTGGATTTCTTCTTTTTCAAAGACATACAAAAAGCAACTGGACTGCTAATCGTTCCCTTTTGTGGAGAATCATCAGACCGCTAAACACAGCTTTATAATGCCTTATAATACCCTGATAACCCTGATAACCATCACTCCTCAAATGATCACTAGTCTGGTTCATTGAAAACATAATTTGTTTACAACGTAACTTTTTAATATATTTTTTTTTAGAATCATGTATTAAAATTGTGACAGAAATGGTGACAGCCTCACAATACCACCAAGCCTTACCCTCTCAGCACATTTAGTTTCATTAAAACCAAACTAGTATTTCAATTTTCAAATTTCTAAAAATGTTTGCATACCTTACTAAATATTCTGATTGATTCTAATGATCTTTTGTTTGTTGCTGTCCATTTTAATTAATTAAATGTTTTTTTTCTACACTATTTAAAAACACCAGCTGGTCCTTTACATTGTATGAACATTTCATGATAGAAATGCAGGGTTTCAGAAATAGTGGACTAGTATCTGGTTTCATGGTCATTCATTAAAGTTAAGAAGGTTTTTTCTTTCTCCTACAGTCACCTTTTTTGTTCTCTTATAAAAAACGGGTTTCGGAGATTTTATGACTGTGATGATTTGTAGTGGTTTGGTTTGGAGTTTTTTTAAGCTCCTCTGCGACTTTCCCACAAGTGTCGCAGTGAAACTGGGCGAAAGGGTGGAGAAGGGTCACATAGGTCTAAGTAAAGTTAAAAATTGGCATTTTTTCAGAAATAACTGGACTGTGCAGCTGAGCCTCCTCTTTCCTGGAGGAATATCGATCTTATGTCATCTCGAGTTGTTTGCACACATCATGACCCCTGCTCTACTCCATGCCAGCACTGTTTACTGAGCTGGTTCTCAGAGAAGTGTCATACTAGAATTTTGAATAGAATACTGATACCAAGTGTGGCATCACAATAGTCAACACCAAAATAACACTGAAAAAACAAATATTTGTCATGATCTGATGACCTAATGTTCATTGTATAGAAAAATATTAGTCATTACAGCCTAATTGAAGGGGAATTCCACAAATTCTTCAAAATTCCTGTATAATTCAATGGTGGGTTCTAAACAGTCATTCACAGTGGTTTGGCATGAAATGGTACATCATAGAGAAACTTACTTACTATGATTTCTTTACAGTGGTGGTGATAGGAACCAGGGGTCACAGTGTCTATAACACAAATACAGACATTTTATTTACTATCCAAAACCAACAGTGAACCTACGCATGTCTGAGTTTTTATATGTTATGTTGATAATGCTTAAAAAGTTGGAAATCTGAAAAATGAGTTTTCTTTTGGGACTATTTAGCCTTACAACACCCTGCATGTACCTCTCTGCCATAAATGGACGTTTTAAGCCAAAATCTTATTTAAAAACTATCATTAAACAATGTTTGACATCAGGCAGTGGATTCATAACCATTTCATGTAATAACTTTCTGTGATGGAGCTTTTAGAAGCGTTAAACTCTTCAGACATCTGGTTCCTTTCACCACCACTGTGAACAATGACACTGGAAGTTTCTCTAGAACCAATCATTTCACATTAAACCACTCTGAATGACTTTGTGTGCATCTTAAGTGTTTAAATTTTGTAGAGATTTTAAAAAATGTGTGGAATTCCCCTTTAACATTTTGTTTTTAGCAACACCAATACTTAAAATTTTAAATTATTTAGTTATCTAAATAATTGGTGTAAGACAAGGCATAAAACAAAGCATCTTTCAACACAGTTAAATTCTTTCATAAAGAACTAAATGGGTTACTGTGCTACAGTATTCAAAACATATTGAACTTTCAATACATTATGCTTCGTTAGGTCTTAGTATTGATTTAAATCTTCTAGACTAAAAACAAAGATAACATTCTCAACCAAAAGCAATTGTCTCAGCCATAAATCAGCATTCCTGCTCAAGACGTAACAGTGAATATCTTTGCTGCATGTGTTATTAGATTGGCTGCGAATGTAGTCTTATATGTGTCACATTATTACGGTGCTTTGAAAAAAAATCAGGACTTGTTTACTTTTGGTAAATAGTCCTGTTGTCCTTCTGAGGTTCTGTTGGCTTATATTGTTTTTTTTTTTTACCATTCCACATGCGTTGTTTACTCTTTTTGTGTTGAGCGCTGCTGTACAGGTACTGCACTGTATACTTTGTATACTATTTCATTTATACTGTAGTAGTTGTAAGTCAGCTGACAAAGCCCCTCAGATGAGTGGTCAAAAGTTTGGCATCCTTGACGTATGTCTATTAGACAGTTCAGTTACCTGGATGACTGAAAACCATCACAAACACTGTACACTACCATTCAAAAGTTTGGAACCAATGTTTTCAACAGGCTGGATGCAGATACAATAATAATTACTATAATTATTCATTTATCTGTGTGATGAGAATATAAAAAGATGCTGTACATGATTCCATATATATTGAGAAAGCTGCATAACATACACAAATTTATAATAAATCAAAATCTAGAATGAGTCATATTTAAAAAGTGGTGATCAAATTTTGAGTCAGATAACGGCCAAAAACAGATAATAAAAAATAATTGTCATTTATTATTTAATTATTTCTTCTTGTTCTCAGAAATGCATGAAATATTGAACAGAACATCTTAAAATACCTTTTGATGTCTAGTTTACAATATTTATATTTACATTTTATAAGATATTATTGCATATTAAATAATAGAAATTAAAGGAATGGTTTGAAAAAATAACATATATACACAATTTTCCACTTTCTCTAGATGAAGTCTATCAGTTAAGACATATTTGGTGTCCAAATTAGTGCTGGAGCTACATGGCCAACAGTGCCAACAAACACTAGAAGTAAATAGTCACCCAAGTCTTTTTTGTAAATATGTCCCCAGTAGCTCTCAAACCACATCCAGATCTTCATTAAGGTTGTGCAGGCTTGTCAGTGTGGTTAAGGACACAGTGTGACTTACTGTGAACCATAAAAATGAATAAAAAATAATCAGGATCGGAATACAGCGAAACCCCTTTTGATTGAAGTGGCTGCCCGCAGTGTTCAGCTACACTATGAAGTCATACTGTGTCTTAAACCACATTTAGCAGAATGCAGAGACGTCTGCACAGCCTTAATGAGAAGTTGGATGCAGTTTGAGTGGGTTGAGAGAGGTTTTTGTGGATGTTTTTACATAAAAGATTTGGGTGACTATTGATTTCTAGTGTTTATTAGCAATGTTAGTCTTGTAGCTTCAGTGCTAAACTAAAGTGAACCATTCCTTTAATATTGTGACAAGTGATTCCAAACTTTTCAATGATAACATCTGTGTTTACATTTACACTATAGTTTTATTAATATTTTAATAACATTTTTACATTAATAACATTGGTACTCGTTTATTTGTGCCCTTATCCTTCTTGATTGAGTAACTCCTCCATAGTTTTAGTTGTGTAACAGTTTAGAGTACATTGGATGTGTATGTGTTTATGACTGTGGCTGGACTGTGTAGGGGAGATGACTGGCATGAGGTGAACCACAGAGAGGCTGAGATTACAGGCCTGTCCCAGTAACTACATGTGGCTTGTCCACATCCCTAAACCTGCCTTCAGTGTGTGTTTGTGCATAGTCTCTGCACCTGTTGCTCAGTTGTTTTCCTCGTTTCAGAGCGTGAGAAGATGGCCTGTGAGCAGCACAGAGAGTCCGCGCTGGCTGCTTCATCAGGGGGATACTTCTTCTTCCGCCCACGCCCCGCGGTCGGCCAGTATGTGCCCACCTGTGACAGCTACGGAGAGTATGAGCCCACACAGTGCCATGGCAGCACTGGTCAGTGCTGGTGTGTCGACCGCAATGGCCAGGAGATACCTGGAACCAGAACTGGACCAGGAAGCAGACCCATGTGTAAGCACAGGAAAATTACATTCGCTATAATCTGCCCTCTAAAGATGGCTAATTGTTTAAAGCCGCAGTCATACTAGATATTTTCAGTTTGTGATCAAGGTTGGACCTGAGGATTGGTGACTAAAAAAACCCATTTTGGGGTAGTTATCAAGTTATTTAACTTGCTAACAATAAACAATAAAGACAAAAAGTAAACAAAATATTCATTAGAGTACAGTACAGTAGGGTGACTTGAGTGCAGAGCTAACACAGGAGGTAGCAACCTGGCTAACTCGCCTACTATAAACAGTAAAACTCAGAAGTGAACATAATTAAATCAGATGCTATAATAGTGCTGCAGACTGATTTGTAGGTAGTTGGCGTGTTTGTTGGCAGTAGGGTGACTTGTTTTTTTCTCCCTTTATTTCAAACAATGCCGTCAGGGAAAACACAAATAGGAGAGTTAATGTGTCTTCAATCTCCCTCCTCCCTGACCCCAACTGTAAATCCAAAAACTCCTCTAACCCTCCAACCAACCATAACACCCCCACCCCTTATCAGTCCTCAAAACCCCTCATCATTCCTCAGCAAAATAATAATGATAATTTAAAAAAGAGAACCCCCGGTCAACAGTCCATCAGGTGTTTAAAATGGTTAATAAAGATTGCCAGCACTGTCTAAAACCTGCCATCTCTCTTAGACTGAACTTAATTTTGTCTAGACTCAAAAAGAACATAACATCCTCGAGCCATAGAGGATGCGATGGGGGGGCAGAGAGTTCCACCTATTCACAATTCTTCTCTTGGCTAAAAGAAAAGTAAAAACCATTGCGTCAGTCACCCTGGAACAGCAGGACAGGGGGCCGGCTGGAACTCCAAACATTGCAAACAGCAGACGAGGATTTAAGTTGCACTCAAAAATTTTAAGGCAAAAAAAACTCCTGACCGAAACTTCTCTAACATTCTGCCCAAATACATGAAAAGGCTCAGCCAGTTCAGCAGTGCACCAAGGACAAGTTGAGTTAACATACGGCTAAATGCTTGCTAATCTAGCACTGCACATGGATGCTCTGTGAACCAGTTTAAAACTACATCAGATTCAGTTGGGCACAGGAGTTAACTCCCTTGAACTCCTCCAGCCCACCAATCCTCATCTAACCTCACACTTAGCTCCGACCTCAACTTTGACGAAGTAGGGTGACTTGTGTGCAGCTGTGGTTCGCCCACAAGATAACATCACAGTTAACAGGCTGGCTAACTTGTCAACCACAAACCACAAATACTAAAATCAGAGAAGTACAGATAGTAATAGTCTCCCGACTGACTGTTTCATGCAGCCTGTATTTCATGTGTTTATTAAGAGCCAGTGGGGACGAAATGTTTAAAGGTTTGTGCTAAACACTGATAAAATGAGCATTTTGGATGTTTGGTGCTGCTGTATAAAGGGCCACTTTTTCAGAAAGTCAACACAGCTATTGGTTAAAAATGCAAATTCGCCTGTCAGAATTCACCAAAGTTGAAATAGATGTGAAATGTATTTGCTCACTGCAGCAAAATCCACTGAAATTAATTCTGCAGATGAAATTCCACTGGCAAATGCTTCTGTGACTCCGCCTTAGGACTTAGGTCAAAATGCTGAATCTACACAACAACAAAAATAAGGTCTCACACCAAAACAGAGAGTAAGCGACAAAAAATAATCAAAAGTAAATTATCCAGATACAGCAGTCTCTTTTTAATATTTTCCCCAATTTCCTGGGGGGCTGGGGGGGTCACATCCTGCTCGATAATTATAACTCATCCATATGTCCCAGTTAGCAGATAATAATTATAATAATTATAGTAATTTCCAAAGGCTGTTTAAAAGCTTTGGTCATTTCTTTCACATGGCTACAAAAAGGCCCTGTTAAAGTTCAACTCCTCCAATGTCCAAAGTTACAGTCCCCCAGACAAATGACCCGTTCTATGATATTCTAAGTGAAAATAAGTTTATACAGGGAAGAAACTGTATATGAATATGACACGTTCTGTAAATTTTAGTGCACAATTTCTAATTATTTATAGAATATAACATTTTTAAAACCATAAAATTTGCCAAAACTTTTGACGATTCAGAGCAGTGGTCTGCAAAGACATGTATGTGGGCATTTGGTGAATTTAGATTTTCATAAACTGAATAAATATGTATGTAGTATTTCAAATAAAAACAAATTATGGAACCCAAAACTGAAGACCGTTCGACTATTAAAGACACTATCGGTGAATGATAAAATGCTCTTGGTCTGCCTAAAGATAATAAAGTTAAGGCCATGCTCTCTGTAAAAATAAAATGCAGACCACTGGTCTAGTGGTTAAAACTGAAGATAAACCAGGATAGGCCTGTTTCCTATAAGAGACGTAGGGGTCACTGTAAGAAAGGAGTGCATTCGCTTTGAACACTTGAGATGATCCTGATACTTCATGCTGATAGTTTTGTGGAACCTCATTCCAGAATTGTTTCTCCTTGTGGTCCTACATTCATTCTTTTCCTGTCTTCCTCCAGGTTTGGAACATAGTGTATTTCCTACTGTGTTTGGCCCCACCACCAGGCCTGATGTTAATCTAGTTTCTCCAGGAACCAACCTCCTATTTGCCCAGAGCGGCAAAATCGACCACATTCCATTGGACGGCACCAACATGAAAAAAGAGGAGGCCAAGACCGTGATTCATGTACCTGTGAGTTATCCACAGTTGTTTTTATTGTCATGTTGAGGTGGGCACATTGTGATGCCTGCAGCAGTCACTCTTGGTGAGGGCCTTGAATGCTCTGCAGTAGTCTCAACAGGTGCTTAAAAACGTCTAGAGATAGTTAGGCCTTTGTAATCAACTCTTATCTGTGTCACAATGACTTTTTCAAGGAGTCTCACAGTAGTTCCTGAAAACAAGAGAAGCAGAGAGACACGCACGAGAAGGAAATGTTCTTAGGCCTCAAATACAGGAATAATACGTTCATGTTAATGACAAGGCAAATATAATGAGAGTTTATGATTATGATTATATAGGATATCTTGATAAATTAAAGGACCATTATGGATCACATAAAAACTTGACTTCAAGTGTTCTGAATACTGACTGCCTTTTTTTTACCACTTCACCACTTAAAGGGGAATTCCACCAACTTTTCTAAATGTCTTCATTTATTCACAGTGATGGTGATAGGTTTTTATATGTACAGTTGATGATGGTAAAATAGTGGTAAATCTGAAAAAAAGAGGTTTCTTTGGGGACTGTTTTGCCTTAGAACACCCTTAATGTATCCTTTCACCATGATCAGATTAGAATAAATTGATTAAAATTCACTTTATGCAAAAAAGTATATTACAAAACTACTGTAAAACAATGTCTCAGACATCAGGCTCATAACAATTTAATGTAATAACTTTCTGTGATGTAGCTTTTAGAGGCCTTAAACTCTTCAGACGTCTGGTTCCCATCACTACTGCTGTGAACAGTTCTGACTTACTGTATTTCTCTAGAATTAAGCATTTTGCACCAACTACTCTGAATGACTTTGTTTACTTCTTAATCATTTAATTATGCAGAATTTATTAAAAATCAGTAGAGTTCCCCGTTAATGTGTAAACATGGAGATCATTGACCCATTCAGTCACATTAATCCATACCAACACTAGGAGTTGTAATTGTTGTTTTGCCATACATTTGATTTGATACATCAAATAATATTTTTTTTGTAAATACTTAGAGGTAGACAGTATGACTATATTTAATTGTTATTGTGATAGTTACACTACAATACGCTTTTCTGAGCATATTGTGAACATAATTAGTACTAAAGAGTACTGACCAACCATATGTTTTATTATAAAGAGAGAGTAATTAGTCCTGTTGAATGAAAATTGTACTCATTGTATTCATAGTTTTTTCAAATGTACTACTGGTGCTTTTTTCCATCTGGTCTTCCAACTTATCAAACTAAATATCGTGATACATATCATGACATGTTTTGCCGTATCGCCCACCCCTATAAATAGTTATTTAATTGCATTTGATTTCTGTTCTATATGGATAAATTTGAGTCTGCACTAACAATTTTGTGTTTGTTTCAGTGTCAAACTTTTTAAAATTTGCCAAAAATGTGTAGGATTTTTTTTTCTAGACTGCACACACATATTTATCAAATTTAAAACATAACAAAATATCTTCTTTAATTTCGAAATACAAAAAGACCTCTGAAATTGTGTTGTCATTCTATAGTTGGCATCATGCATATATTACGAACTCTAGGTCTAAGCTGGTTTGCTCTATGACAAAAATGGATGCCGTGTTCCTAAAATAGCCCGGATCCTGTGGTGAACAAAATATGCTTCGAAGCTGATATGTTCTGGTGTACGGACATATTTCTCGAAATATGACCATTACTCTATTCAAGCTTACAAAGCTACGTATTAAATTTACATCACCAAAATGTCCCTCACAAACCTTTCAGTTTTGTCAGATATAGTAGTTAAGTTGCTTCGGGAGTTGAGGCAGCAGTTTAAGCTGCTGGTGTTGGTATATAGTCAGGCTGTAGTGTAATAGTAGACCTACTTTTATGCAATGTCATTTCAGTGCACATGAGTGTTAGCTTGCTAATAACACATACAGTGGCAGCACAAACAAGGAAAATAAAAGTGGGCCAAGTATAGAGCCTTGTGGTACGCCACAGAGAATTTCATGCTTATCTGAGACATGTTCACCTATAAATATCACTTGTACTATTCACATTTTGACTACTAGACCTTGTAATTCAAAGGATCTAGTGACACTTACGGTGGGGGGATGTACACAGGACAGAGCATATCAGGTTTGGAACGTGTTTGTTTTTCACAGAGCTCAATAGCAGTGCTTTTTTAAAAAAAATAGCATTCATTTTTGTCATAGAGAAATCCAGCTTAGACCCAGAGTTTCTGATATGGGCATGACACTGACTACACAATGACACATGACTTAAGAGTGTGGTGGTAAGTTTGGAGTCTGCACTTTCCACAGAATTTCTCCACTTGTTTCAATGAGCAGTGAGTGCGAAATAATTCAATAAAATCTAGGAAGGCATTTTAAACTGTATAAGCTAATTAACTGTTCTTGGTGCTATGTAAGAGAAGCAATAACAAATGGAAATCCATCTTCAGCATCTTGAATTATTATATTGTAGTATTTCTGACCCACAGACAAAGCATTTCCTTTTTGCGGATCTTGTTTTTTGTAGTTTGACTAAAATGCTGTTGATTTTGAAACACCCACTGTGGTGGATGCCTTGGCAGTCACACGGTTCTTCAGCCAAACTTCCCAGGCTTTACTGTGGTCACTAAACAATAGCCACTGAGTCACACAGCTGCACATTATGCCTGTTCAAACAGTCCTTTCTGATTTTTAAACATGTATGTGGGGTTAACTAAGGTAGGAAAGGCGTATTGAAGGAGTCTAGACAGTCTAGACAGTTGTTGTTTTCTTGTTGAAGCAGCTGTTTGTCTTCTTGTCATTCGAGTAAACATGACTAAACAGGGTTTACAGTACACTTACAGACTGAAATAAAGTTTGTAGTAGTTTCTGTAAACAGGTCTGATGTGGTTACAACTGTTCCTCAGGATCAGGTGGTGATTGCTGTTGCATACGACTGTGTGGACAAGATGGTGTACTGGTCTGACATCACCCAGCCATCCATTAGCAGGGCCAGCATGCAGGGAGGTCAGCCTACGGCCATCATCACAAAAGGTGACTGCTCAGTTCACATCAGCTCATTAAACTCAATCAGCTCTTAAAGGGATGGCTTAAAGAGTGCTTAAATTAAAGTAATATGAAAATTCCAGTCTGCTATCAGATCAAACCATAGCACTGAAACAGCATTAGTGAAAGTGGTAATTTAATAATGATCTTGAGTAATGATTTGAGAAATGCTGACGCAGACAGTGTTTCTCTACTTGAGCTTCTGGATTTAACCACTGCATTTGACACTGTAGATCACAGAATGCTTTATAAACAGCTCGAGAACTTGGTTGGTCTTTTGTGGAGACCAACCAAGGTTAAATGAATTTAGTTTAGTTTAATTTAGTTAATTTGGTTTAGATTTATAGGGACAATGCACATTAATAAACATTTCTGTAAATGTGCCAGTTTAGCCAATTTAGCCATACAAGTTTTTTATGTAACTGGAAGGCAGTGTTTTGTTAGCATAGGTGAACATATTTCAGATAAGCGTGAAATTCTCTGGGGTGTACCACAAGGCTCTGTTCTTGGCCCTTTTTGTTTTCATTGTGTATGTTGCCACTGAGAAAAATTATTAAGATGTCAGTTTTCATATTTGTGCAGGTAATATGTTAAACATATCTGTAACACCTGATAATGTCATTAAAGTTGGTTGGTGTTCAGCATTGTTTAAAACAATGACTGTAGGACAGAAATACTTTGGTAGTGAAGCAAAAGACAAAAATCATGTGTAGCAGACTTGGAACTCTGTCTCTACTGACAACAGCTAAAGTTCTGAACTTTGATTTAAACCACATCAATAATATTACTAAAACTGCATTCTGTCATCTAAGGAATACAGCAAAGGTGAGACCCCTAAATTCAATTAAATTGCATTTAATGTATGTTGAAATCACTCTTACCAAGAGAAACAGTTTAATCATGTTTCAGATAAAACCAAATGCAAATGTTAACAAAAAACAGGCAAAAGCACTGTTACTATGTATGCAGGGATTTGGGAGGGAACTTCAGTCATCCTTGTGCAAAGCCATGACATTAGTGACCGTACTATTTAATCACTGGTCATAAATCTATTTAAGAGCTCCATAGAGTCTCATATCAACCCCTAATTTTACAGTAAAAAAAAAACTTGTCAGCACCCCTTAATTCCATCATTATGTGGTGGTTGTTCAAAATTACCACATTATGACTTTCCTAAAAAGATAATCAGCATTTTATTGGTGGGATTCCCAGCACTGTGGTGATGCGTGACAGGTTGGGGTTTCTAAGGAGAACCACAGGTGGTCAGTAGTGCACCAGAGGGGCCATCCAAGAGCAGTGAATGTCTTAGAACCCAAGCTGAACCACAAGCTCTATTCCAGGGCCGAGGCTGAGCCTCATCTCATTGAAAAGGATCTTGAAGAACAGCAGATGCAATATGAAATACAGTTGCTATTCACACCAACAAGAGAGCATTTGTACAGTCTGAGACCAGGAGCTCAAGTTCCCCTGGGATCAATCTGTGCATGTGCCTGTTGGTCAGGACTCTTTTGCATGAATACCTTGAAATCTGTGGTGTTTTTTTCTGGAAATTTTGATGAAATTTGTCATTGCGTGTGAGGTCTCTCACATTTTCAGCATCAGTTAGGGTTTTTGAAGTCCTCTGGTGTGGGCAAGGCATAAGAGGGTTGTGTCGCATCACCAAGGCCACCCTTGGCCCTGCTGTTTTCTGGGTGGGAAGACAGCTTAGTTTTTTTTTTTCCTGTTTGGTCTGCATTACCGCTGGCTAGTTATGGAAATCTGCCAGCTCATGTGTACAGATTTGGGCGGCCAGCACTTTTCCAAGCACATTCAAATTCAGTACTAAAAAGTATGCACTAAAAATCTGATTCCATTCTAACTTTAGGGTAATGAGGAACACTGTTGTAGAGTATTCAGAAAATACTAGAGAGTTGAATATTTGTTTTTTTTCTACTTTTTCAAACCGACAGATTTGGGAAGTCCTGAAGGAATTGCAATTGACCACCTGTCACGAAACATGTACTGGACCGATTCCATTTTGGACCGCATTGAGGTGTCCACATTGGACGGACGCCACCGCCGCGTGTTCTTCGACAACGACCTCATAAACCCACGAGCCATCGTTGCTGACCCTGCCAATGGGTGGGTTATTCTCATTAACATGAAAAATACTAGAACCCAACTTGAAAAAATTAAAACGGTTAAAACTTTTTTTTTTTCTGTTTTTTAGATGTAGAAACAGTGATGCCTGATTGAATAATTCAAAATAAACCTGAATGATTTAATTGATTTTAAATTGATATTTAATAATGTTTTCCATTTGAAGTGACCACATTCTCTTTACGCACCTAGATACAGTTGTTGAAGTATTTTAAAAGCTAATTATTAAAATACACAGTTGTAAGCGAAAGTTTGCACACCCCCCAGTCAAATGAAAATGTTATGTGATTTTCTAAGTGAAAATGTTCTAATATCTAATTTCTAGTTTTTGCTGAATTTAAGATAATGGATTTCTCAGTATATCAAATTCAGCAAATAAACCGGAAGTGTGCATTGTAATGTGCAGAAATGTGTCCTCTGTACAGGATGTGTGAACTTATTTTCCCTCAGAAAATTAAAAAAAAATGTCAATGACAAACTTTTGTATATGACTAACACTACATTAAGGTTTTTCTTTTTACCTGTGCCACTTAACATTATATTGTTTTGGTTCACATCCTTACAGATTACAAGGGAAACATTGAAGTTTCAAGATTTAATAGTTAAAAGTAATACAAATGATGTT
Source organism: Colossoma macropomum (assembly GCF_904425465.1). Classification (NCBI taxonomy): domain Eukaryota; kingdom Metazoa; phylum Chordata; class Actinopteri; order Characiformes; family Serrasalmidae; genus Colossoma; species Colossoma macropomum. Next base: position 26,536,616 of record NW_023494799.1, read on the forward strand.
CTTAGAATGAAAAAAGCTAAAAAAAAGATGAACATCATTAATGAACAACTCATATGTGAACACATTGCAGTCATGAGAATTGGGGTCTAAAACTGCAAAAAACTTTTAAAATAGAAAAATCAAGTCCACAAACCTTTTGCTGTACCATATAGAGCTCCAACTAATGAATGAAATTATATGAGCATTATTTATCCTTGTGATTCTTATGACACTCAAATAGTTATGGACATTTTTTGGACATGACTTTCCCTGCATTGTATCGTCTCACTGGAAACTTTATTTTCAGCTGCATATTTAAAGGAATGTAGTAAAAGACTTGTAATCCTTGATTAATTTATGTCCATTACAGATAATTTTGTACGACCTAGTGAGCAAAGCAGACTTCAGCTGTCTTCATTTGTAAATTTCTTCTTTTCCTGTGGAACAGACGTCTGTACTGGGCAGACTGGAACAGAGACGGCCCCAAGATTGAGGCGTCCAACATGGACGGCACAGACAGAACCGTGCTTGTGAAAGGGGACCTGGAGCTGCCCAACGGATTGACCTTTGACCGTCACTCCAGGCAGCTGTGCTGGGCAGATGCAGGTCAGGAATCCCATTAGATCATCTGAAGAGCAGTATTAGTGTAGTATTAGTAGTTTTTCTGTTTCAGTTTTGGGAGGCCTGCATTTACTAAGAGTGTATCATGTACTGTATTAAAGAGCCCATATCCTACAGTCTTCTTACTTTTTAATTCTTCTTTTGAGGGCTGCTTAAAAACATTTGTGTGGTTTTATGTACCAAACCATTCATTTGTACATGACCATTCTGCAACCTCTCTTTATCTTTTAGAATTAAACAGGCTGCCTTTTCTTTTGTTGTTGTGACTTTAAGACAGATATTTGTAAATGAGCTGTGATCTGATTTTCTGCCTCATTCAAACAGCAATCTGGGCTGAAACACTGCTTATAACTTGAATGACTGGGGCTAAACTGCTGTAGGCTAGAAAGGCGGATTTATGTGTGGTGGTTTTTGTGACATCACAGAGAACAGTGAATTCAAAACAGACTGTTTTGCAGCTTAGTCTCCAGATATGGACTGGATATGTTTTAAAACATTATGTTTACATATTACTTCAAAACTTGAGAGAAATTAGCTGTTCATGATATGAGCCCTTTAATATATAATTATAAGTGCGTCATTACTCTAAAATTATACAATGGCAATATTAAAGTAGTACAACATTAAAATATTAATAAGTATTTTTGTACATTATATGAATGTGTATTGGACACTTAAGTAATGGCTGACAGTAACTATATTCCTCCAGATGTTTTCCTTTTAGATGCTTTATTATATTGGTCATGTTGAAAGCGGCTCTGCTGTTACCTTTTCACAAAACACTGCCATTGCAGTGGTAACAAGTGGTCATTGGGACTTAGAAAATAGTTTTACACTGACATTTAGACTGCTTGTTTACTTCTAACAGTGTAATTCAAAATTTGTGGATAACATTTGTTTACCTCACTTCTACAACAGTGACATAAACAGAGCTCAGTTTGATAAAATAGACTTACAGGGGAATTCCACTGATCTTTCAAAATTGCTGCATAGTTCAGTCAGTAAGATGTGAATAAAGTCATTCAGAGTGGTTTGACATGGAATAGTGCACTGCAGAGAAATATACAGACTTGGATTTCTATACAGTGGTGGTGACAGAAACCACAAAGAGGTCACAATATCTATGACACAAATACAGCCATTTCATTTAGCATTCAAAATGACCAGTGGACCTACACGTCTTCCGAGTGTTAATTTGTAAATCTAAAAATGATGTTTTTTGGGACTATTTTACCTTACAACTGTATGTACATCACCATGTAAAAAAGTATGTTTTAAGCCAAGACCTTATTTAAAAACTAAAGTGAAACAATGTCTAAGGCATCAGGCAGCTCTGAATGACTTTGTTTTCATCATAACAATTAAATTATGCACATTTTTTTTCAAAAAATGGTGGAATGCCCCTTCAAGAAAGGATTGGCATTTGATTGGGCTTTGCATATCCAGTATTGAACTATTTAATGCCTTGAATGACTCTGATTAGGGCATCGCTAATGAGAGTCATTGGGCAAGAGGTCTTCAAATCTGGATTTTGAATCCAGTTTCCAGTCCTGGACTTTGTAATAACTGGTATGAATGACACTAAGTGGACAATAGCAGGGTTTCCATTCAAACCTTTTGCAAATTTAAAGCAAGTTTCTAAAAAGACATGAAGAAAGAAAATGGCAGTTAATCGGTGTTCGCGTCCACTACTCTTATTTTGCAAAATCTCAAAGATATCGTGACACACTTGGGCTGTGCAGCATGAGACACAGAAGGGATTTGAATGTTTATTAGCTCTCAGTAGAGCAGAAAAAGAGCAGTTTTGCCCTTTGTCTTCTGTAAGACAGCAGTAACAGTTTAGAGATGCTGAGCGCAGCAGGCAGTGGTCCATTTAAAGAGGGCTGAAGTCCGTGTCCAACGTTAATGTTGCCCACCAAACCTGTTTGAACGTCAGGCCAAAGTTAGTATTGATGACTGTGTCTCAATTCTCATGCTACTGTACTAAATAGTATGTTTCAAATAGTAATGGCACCATTGGTGGTGTACTAATTTGATGTATTTGATATAAATTTGATATATTATATTCAACACAATATATGTGGTTTAAGAGGCAGCCAGTGAATTTCATCTGCTGTTAGATGGCATCCCGCTGTATTATCACTTCTTTCAAAAATCTGTTTCTGTCACCATTTTTCACGAATCTCCTTTATCAGTAAACCAAATTTGGCATCTCATCTGAGTGCGGGTTTTTATGCGTTTCAAAATTAGCACAAAAGAGGTGAATAGTAAAACCCTCTAGTCGCATCAACATGTCAGTTACCTGCCACTGATTACAAAATCCAGGACTGTAAACTGGATTCAGGGTTTGGATTTTAAGACCTCTGCATTAGAGTGTGTAGTATTAATCTTAAATTGTCTTATTTATTTGCATTTGAACGGTTATTGCAGGTACTCGCAAGGTGGAGTGTATTGACCCGTACACTCGTCTGAGGAGAAAGATCATGGATGGAGTGCATTATCCATTCGCCATCGTCTCCTATGGAAGAAACCTGTACTACACAGACTGGAGAAGGTATAGCGGAGACCTCATAACGTTACAGTTAGACTGTGTTAAATACTGCGCATTAAGTAACTTCACTACAGCAACTGATTCCACTTTAAGCAGCTGTTTCTGCCCTTTAGTCCACTCTTATCCTTAAATATGGTCATTTATCGATGTTTTTGCATTTATGTTGATATGTAAGGAATTATTTAACAAAGCTGATAATTCATAGATTATTTTGTTTACCTTTGGTGGCCTTTTTATCGTTACTCTGATTAAACAAATCAAAAAGAACCATTCATTCTGAACACGCTCACGCAGAATCTATATAACAATAGAGGCAGCATGGAGCGTCTTTTAAATATAGAATATGAAAAGAAAACATCACAGCTCACAGAAAGCTCCAGTTCCACACGCTGATCCATTTTAAAATGCCAAACTGTATTTCAGTATTGCAGTAGTAGAACTCAGCATAATGACGAACATTGAGGTGCAAATGAGAGGCATTCTCTCTGGTCACTACTGACCTCTGAGGAATTTTGCTTGACCACAGTGGAATGTGCTGCATGGCTTGGCCTTTAACCCAAAGCCTTACTCAAGTATTTAGCCAATTTATAATTTGTTTAGTCGGACAGTTGGGAGTTTCATAAGAGTGTGGATGTAAAATATGGCAAAGGGTGGTCTCTAATCTGAATGTTTACGTTACTCTGACAGAGTTGGAAAGTTGCTTTATATGGTCACAGCTCTGGAGAGGCTGTCACTGACCGTGTATGTTTATGGTGTCCTTTGCTAGGGAATCTGTGGTCGCCGTGGACCGCGTGGCAGAGAGAGAGGTGGACGAGTTCCTGCCTCGGAAGAGATCACGCACCTATGGCATCACCACGTCCTTCCCACAATGCCCTGAAGGTTCGCTCTTCCACTTTCTGTGAATGGAATTCTTTGTCATATTCAGGTTTTAAAATGGTAATACAGTTAATAATGACTAAAATCTGTCTTAGGTATAATAAAAGGCCTTTTATTGCTCAAATATTATAATACACTCCACCATTTAACCAGTCTACCACTTCTCATATTAATAATTATTTTATTCTGTAATAATTGGTACAGTTTAGACAGATATATAAACTGAACACCACAAAGTTGGTTAAACCAGTAATAAACCCAGAAGATGTGTTATTAAATGTTCAACATATTTTTCTATTTTTGGGAACAACAAGAAGCTCGAATAATAGATAATATGCACAAACACACAAAGTAATGTGCAAAAGTTTGAAAATCCCTGGTAAAATGACATTTTGTTTTTTTTAAGTGAAAATAAGTTAACACATCATCAACAGAGAAAAGACTTAAATATGCAACTGCTCTGCAAATTTTAGTGCACAATTTCAATTAATTTGTTCAGTTTAACACATTGGAAAAATAAAACCTACAATATAAAATGTGCCATAACTTTTGCACAGGCCACATTATGTTTTTTTTCCCCAATATATTAAATTCAGCAAATGAAATTAATTGTGCATTAAAATGTGCAGAAGAGTGCTCTCTGTAGAAGATGTGTTCACTTATTTTCACTTAGAAAATCAACAAAATCAACAAGCCCCTGTATGAAAAATACGAAACAAAAATGAAAAAAAAAAAGTTTTATTTGTCATTTTGGAGCGTTTCTATTGGTCCATTCGTCATGCAGTTGTGACACGGAGTAAACTGAAGCTTGCATTTTTTAATTATGCAAAAATACCCCACAAAAATGAAGATACAAGGTTGTGCGACTGTGTACATAGTCATTTTTGTCAAAATGATCTTCTTCAAGGTTTGATCACCTGATCACTGAGGCATTCTGGATATTAATTTTATTATTGATACGGCTCTCAGTCATTTTAGAATCGTCTGTAACTTCATTTCTTAATTGAGTTCCCTATAGATCATCTACAGATTCTTTCATTGTTAAGAACCTATCTGGTGTAACTGTTAGTCATCAGCAGTGTTCCCTCTTAGGATAAGGTTTAGGTTTTAGGCTGAAGATACATAAGGGTTAGATTTGGGCTCATGTAGAGGTGAGTGATATGGCAAAAATATAATATGGCGATACTTAAAGAAATTTTCGTGATACACAGTACACTGATCAGGCATAACCTTATGACCTTGTTTCTACGCTCATTGTCCATTTTATCAGCTCCGCTTACTATATACGTGCACTTTGTCCCCTTTTACCCTGTTCTTCAGTGGTCAGGACCCCCATGGACCCTCACAGAGCAGGTACTATTTGGGTGGTGGATCATTCTCAGCACTGCAGTAACACTGATGTGGTGGTGGTGTGTTAGTGTGTGTTGCGCTGGTCTGAGGGGATCAGACACAGCAGTGCTGCTGGAGTTTTTAAACACCTCCGTGTCACTGCTGGACTGAGAATAGTCCACCAACCAAAAATATCCAGCCAACAGCGTCCTGTGACCACTGATGAAGAATTAGAGGATGATTAGCTCATACTGTACAGCAAGAGATGAGCTATCGTCTCTGACTTTACATCTACAGGGTGGACCAACAGTGCAGGTGCGTCTAATAGAGTGGACAGTGAGTGGACAGTGTTTAAAAACTCCAGCAGCACTGCTGTGTCTGATCCACTCGTACCAGCACAACGCTAACTGGCAATGAGTCTTTTACAGCACTGTGGAGGAATTTTGGCCACTCATCTTTGCAGAATTGTTGTAATTCAGCCACATTGGAGGGTTTCCGAGCATGAACCACCTTTTTAAGGTCATGCCACAGCATCTCAGTCGGATTCAGGTCAGGACTTTGACTAGGCCACTCCAAAGTCTTAATTTTGTTTTTCTTAAGCCATTCAGAGGTGGACGTGCTGGTGTGTTTTGGATCATCGTCCTGCTGCAGAACTCAAGTGCGCTTCAGCTTGAGGTCACAAACAGATGGCCGGACATTCTCCTTCAGGATTTTTTGGTAGACAGCAGAATTCATGGTTCCATTTACCACAGCAAGTCTTCCAGGTCCTGAAGCAGCAAAACAGCCCCAGACCATCACACTACCACCACCATGTTTTACTGTTTGTATGATGTTCCTTTTCTGAAATGCTGTGTTACTTCTACGCCAGATGTAACGGGACATACACCTTCCAAAAAGTTCAACTTCTGTCTCGTCAGTCCACAGAGTATTGGGGATCATCAAGATGTTTTCTGGCAAAACTGAGACGAGCCTTTATGTTCTTTTTGCTCAGCAGTGGTTTTCGTCTTGGAACTCTGCCATGCAGGCCATTTTTGCCCAGTCTTTCTTATGGTGGAGTCATGAACACTGACCTTAACTGAGGCAAGTGAGGCCTGCAGTTCTTTGGATGTTGTTGTGGGGTCTTTTGTGACCTCTTGGATGAGTCGTCGCTGCGCTCTTGGGGTAATTTTGGTCGGCCGGCCACTCCTGAGAAGGTTCACCACTGTTCCATGTTTTCGCCATTTGTGGATAATGGCTCTCACTGTGGTTCGCTGGAGTCCCAAAGCTTTAGAAATGGCTTTATAACATTTTCCAGACTGACAGATCTCAGTTACTTTGTTTCTTATTTGTTCCTGAATTTCTTTGGATCGCAGCATGACGTCTAGCTTTTGAGGACCTTTTGGTCTACTTCACTTTGTCAGGCAGGTCCTATTTAAGTGATTTCTTGGTTGAGAACAGGTGTGGCAGTAATCAGGCTTGGGTGTGGCTAGGGAAATTGAACTCAGCTTTCCAAAGACCATAGTTACCCATAATTCTTTACAGCTTCCTACCAAAGATTTGACATCTGAATTTGAAGAATCATTAGTCATTTTGAACATGTAAGGTTGCTTTATGTTATTAAAAACAATGACTCCATATTGTGATTTCTGAATCTGTGCTTGCATTAATTTTACAATTTACTGCACATTTTCTCTAGTGGGAGTGAACCACTGCTCGAGGGATAATGGCGGCTGCTCCCACCTGTGCCTCCCGCGGCCCGGGGGCTTCACCTGCCGATGTCCTACCTTGAACGACGGCTCCTGCGTCGAGAGGGACCAAAACTTCTGAGAGCAGCTCGACGAGGCAGCCGCGGGTGTTCTGACGAGAAGAGGAAAAGGGATGCCTGTGCCTTTAAGATGATTCCACTTGATTCACATGGGGGGGAAAGCAGTATGTATGATAATTACCAAAAGACTAAATCAACCACTAAACCTCACCCTCATCACTACAGCCCGGATACTGCAGATAGGAGCGCAATGTGGAAAGTTAGTGGCATAAAATGAAGTGGATATTGATACAGAGTCCTGTGTAAACGGCTTGAGGGGATCAGAAACGAGTGAAAGGAGGGACACTGAAGGTATGGACTGCAGTGTGGGGCTCAGAAAGGAGGGATGGTCAACACGGTGGTTATCTAAGCACAGACCGGGGTCCGTGAGCTGGTGCAAATGGGGTCTAAGTTAAGACTAGTTACTGTATTACCAAAATTCTTGTGAATCACAGTTATTAAAATTATAGTGTGAGGTTTATATCAATATATTAACTGATTATATTGTAGCCGATCAATTGATTTTATTTTTAAACTTTCCCCGCTTAACCCACTTTCTAAAAACAATGCAACATGTGAAGGTGGCCGTGTTTTGTATTGTTCATATGGAGAAAAATAGTCATACTTTGCATGTTAAGAAGCGACTGAATTAGGGCTGTCATAATTAATCGATTAAACTTCATCATCTCACATTTCATGACAACTGACATAAACTTACATTTATAAAGGCTTATTCCAACCGGTTATTGATAAGCAGGTATTAATAAGTCCTGTGTAAACAGGACTTATTAATTAGCACAAGGAGATAAGAACACTTTTATCTGTCTGATAAAAGGCTGATTTTGTGTCAAGTTGACAACACCTATTGTTTTTTTCTGACATTGTGTTATCATCACATTATAACAACTGATTTTGTAGCTTATTGTATATCACAGTAACATAATGCTGATGCTGCGACAGCTGAGATCTTATAAATGGTAGAACGAAACTCTCTTATCCTAAGGGCCATATTATGAGCATTATGTCACTGTGACATACACGGTCATAACTTCAGAAAAAAAAATCTGTTACCCGAGATGGGTGTTGTGTCGACATCAAAGCTGCAACTTTTTAGACAAATGACGCCTTTTGAAGTAAGTGCTTATAAATGTTTATGTAGGTCTGTGTCATTTGTCATAAAGGGCATATATATGTGTGGTGTAGCCTCATGAGCATCATCCTACACGCTCAGAAAAAAAGGTACTAAACGTAGTGATGCTGTCAAGGGTACATCTTCAGTACTGTTAGTTATGGGACATAATCTATTGAAATTCAGTTTTTTAAATTTAAAATGGACTCTTGACTGGGCTTTTTTTTATCATTAGGTCATGAAAGGTATAAATGTGTGTCTTTCTCCTGGGAAAAACGTGTTTTAGGTACACAGTTGAAACAAAGGCTGATAGACACAACCAGTTAAATGTTACATAGGGCTGGTTTAGGTCTAAATCTGGACCAAATGGGATTTTAATAGTGGAACACTGTTGGTTTTGCTAATCCTTGTTAATCCTTGTCCAAGAAACCAGTCTATAGTGTTTTAATATTTATTTCAATGGCTACCTAGTTTAACCTATTTCCTATAAAGTGTTTTGAATCTTCGAAAAGCTTTAAATGATTTGTTTTTTAAATTTATTCATCGAAATAATTGGCTGATTATTGGGGTGTAACAATGTATCATTACATTATGATGTTCGGTGGCGAACCGTGACAGCGCTAGGCCTTCATTTTGGGCCATAAATTTCAAAACAAAAACGAGGAAAGTAACACCTCTATGAAAATGCTAATTTCGGCTAGCGCCCCTATGAGATCCCAGTAGTGTTTTAGCGATAAGTGCTTTACATGAACAGTTTTTGGCCATTTTACATTAAACACGGGCATTTGAAGCTTATAAAAGTCATTTCAAGCTTGTAACAGAATATTAATGTGTATTTTATTTTGTATGTGGCAGTTTTTTCTTTATATATGCATCATGGAGAATGAGTGTTCTCTTATTGGCACTAAATGCAGTTGAACTGTTGGAGCACCAGTCAACAGTTCACTCAAGCATGTGCATTAGTAAATAACACATATCATGGCACATCACAATAAATATCATGAGAATGAAATCGCGAAAGCAGTATTGATGGAATCGTAGGCCAAGGGAATCATTATAGCCCTGATATAATCGATAATAACAGCCCTAAAGTAAATCTCACCTTTTTTGCTTTAAAGTTTAAAAAGCCCTAAGAGCTGTGTATGGGGTCAGTGGGTCAGATAGGGTAGTTATGGGGTGAACATTATGACATTAATTCACTTACATAAAAATTCTATTTACAATAATTTTATGTTTTTGTTTGTATTGTAAATAAATGACTGAAATATAGTCATACTTTAAATACACATTTCAGGTAAAAATGTTTACAAGCGTTAAAGCTAATCAGGGGTGATGGTTCGGGGGTCTTGGCCAAGATCCTGTCCATCTGAACCGAGTTCCTCTGGAGGCTGCGTTGGCTCAAACCTCCCTGACCTCATCCCGCAAACGGGGCTCCAGCCTCAGCGTTTACACATTAGCTAAGGTTACCATGCACGTACTGTGGACGCAGCTGGAGGGAGGCGGCGATACACTCATACGAGAACAGTTCCACTCTGTACAGCTGTCTAATAAAAACACCTTTTTTTTAACTCTGGAGTACATTCTCTTCATTTATTTATTCCTGTGTGTGGCTTCACAGTGCTACATGGCTGGCGTTTGTTTCTGATTATCTGATGTTAAGCCTCTACCATCTTCATGACAACATGAGTGATGATGTGCACATAAGGCGGAAAGGGAAGAAGGTGTATTTGAGGCCCGGCAGCTGCTGTACAATAAAACAGTCCTCCCGCTTCTCTCTTCTCTCTTCTCTCCCATGCGCAGATGGGACCGTCTGTGTTGAAAAACATGTTTTATCACAGCTGCATGTCCTCTAACTGCTTCTTCATTCAGAGAATATAACTCAGGAAAATGACAAATGACTGTCAGTGCTTAAAAAAAGTGCAGCCATATGTCTGCCAGTCGTAAATGTACATATGCTATATTGTTAAAGCCACAGAAAAACACGTTTTTAACCTCAGGCCAAGAAAAAAGCAGTGAGTCTTAACTGTCAGTTTTAAGCTGCATTAATCTGCATTAGGGTTCAGTAAAAGAAACTAGCTTTCTTCAACCTAATCTCTGACACATGCGTAGCATACAGTCTAACATCTGATATATATATATATATATATATAATATATATATATATATATATATATATATAAAAAAAATATAAATAAAATATATATATATATATATATATATATACACAATAGTGTGTGTGTGTGTGTGTGTGTGTGTATGTATGTATGTATACGCTTAAAACAAAAGCTGCAGTGCTCCTTAAAGATTAGAATCAGAACTAGCAGAATTTTGGCTGATCTGTACAATATAATGATGTAAATAAGGCAGGTGTGTGCACATGCACTTGTTTGAATGTTTATTTAAATACAAAAGTGTCATAGCATAATTACCTATGACTGACTGTGCTGAACAGCTGGTTGCCTCTTACTTTTGATGTAGCATTTGATTTTTGTCATTTAAATATGCAACTGATTTTTCATTTACAGATTTAAAATGCCAGTTTGGCTCAATGAAGAGCAAATAATCTTATGTTGCAACTTTGGCTAACAGAAATTATCAGTGCATCCCTGTTATAGATTGGTACTGGCTAGTGGGTAATGGGCATTTCTCCTACGTGGTACCTGCATAGTGCCATCTAATGTTGAGACACAGCAACTGACTACAGAGATACTATCACAAAGCATGTGTTTGTCTTGCTCTAACGCTGATTGATCTGCTCATTAAACCGTTCCTGAACGGAATCGGGTCTTTTAGAGCAGGATAAAGTGCAGCCTTCCATCACACACACTAAAAACAAACATATATAATCAAATATAATCCTGCTTTAAGTTAAAACAGTATGCTGTTTAAATAAGAACACTTTGTATTCGAAATGTGATGATAATATTAAGTAGCTCTGGATCATGATCCATATCAAGCAAAAGCTCTAATGAGGACACAGAAATGTGAAAGCCAAAAAGGCATCTGTGTGCACAAGATCCCTCCAGTCTCTGTTATAGAAGTGTGCTGAGGCGGTGTGAGAGATGAAAGCAGGCACCAGCAGACTCGGGCTCTGTGTGGAGGAGGTCAGCTGTGTATGACGCAGAGTTCAGCGAGCTCCAGCAGGTGCCACCTCAGGACCAGCGCACCAGAATTCTGTCCCCGTCTTCTATAGAGTAGAACTGCAGCGGCTTCAGGTCATTATCAATCTCGATCTCTTTGCCCTCCATCTGCATAACAAAAAATAGAAATGTTATCAAAAATGAACCCAATTTATTTCAAATTCAATTTTAGATGTGTCCAGAATGATAAACGGAACCGTTACACCAGTGTTTCCCAGTGCGGCCCTCAAGGGCCCAGCAGATGGTCCACATTTTTGCTCCAATCCAACTCACAACACTTGAGGATGAATTAGGATTAAGGATAAATGTGGATGGTCTGGGGGGCTCTTAGGATCACTATATTAATTCCATAACAGAGAAAGCTGTGTAACATGAAGAATGAAGTTAAAATACAATTAATATCCAGCAGGCTTCATACTTCAGTTGTACTGGTCAGATCACAAGGCAAATAACGGAACTAAAATGTACAGAAACACAGTTACTGTACGTTAGTTAAAGTAATAGGGGGAAACATACATTTTGCTTCCGTATTTTCTGTGACTGCCCTTATACAAATACAAAACTATGAATATAATAAACTAATGGATAAACCATGCTGAAGAAGAGAGAACATCAACTTCACCTAAACCAGCCAGACTTGACTTTATTTCACAAACAAAAGCCATATTCATAATTAATCATAACTGTGTTTTGTATTAATATTAATAATACTGTATTTTTTCTTGTACTTTAGTTAGTACAGATTTGTAGGGGCTGTAGTGAATAACTTGTACATAAAGTAATAAACAGTGAGATTACTTTTTCCTGAAAGTAATAAGCAAAGTAACCTCCATTACAGTAATTAATATCAGCAATCAGCCAATTTATTATTTTTATTTTGACCAAGCTGTGTTGCAATTTTCACTCGTGCTGTATCTGAATTCTGCTGCTATAACTACACCAAAATATTGTACCCTAATTATTCAGAACCGCTTGTGCGAAATAGCAAGTTGTCTTTCATTTTTGATTTAGCACTTTACTTGGTGTTATTTAAATAGACAACTGAATTTTTATTTTAGAATTTAAAATACCATCATATAATTTGTTATAATGTACTCAGTAATAGTAAAGGATTAGCCTTTTCTTTGTAAATTATACCAACATTGATTTTCAGTCATTTAGCTTCCCAAGGAAATATATTTTGGTGTCTAGTTTTATATTTAAATCTGCGTTGTATAAGATATTATAGATAAAAAGATTAAAATAACTACTATGACAATGGTTCTAAACTTTTGACCGATGGTTTTAACAGCAGTTTCTTAAAAGAACTGTTATTCTAACCACTCAGTGCTGTATGAATGTGGGGTGAAGCAGAATAAACAGAGTGTGTTTCACCTTGGAGCTGGTGTAGCTGAGGTGGAGCTCTGTGCCTGGGAGCTTCAGGAGTCTATACAGCAGTCCCTTCACTTTCTGAACAACCATCGACCCTGAAAATAAATTGAAACTCTTCAATACACACAACCAGGATAAACCTTAAGGTAACAGTCGGTGAGTGATCGAGTGCGCCGGTCTTTACCTGGGAGCTTCTTCTGTATGGGTTTCCTGTCCGTCTCCTCGGGGCACTCAAATGTGACGGCTGATGAGAAAGAGCAAAGAAAAAGAAAAAAAGAGAATGTGCTTTAGAGAGACATTTCAGACAAATGGAGGCGTGTTTCTGGTCCAGAGACAATTCAGATGTTCCTAGAGATGCATTTGAAATATAAAATCATAATGTGAAGCAGCTACTCACTCAACAACTGGTCTTTTAGAGCGAAAGGTTTCTGCTCTTTCAGCTCATCCTCCTCCGGTGCACCATACTCTAATAATAAAGCAGTCAAACAAACAGTCATTAATCAAAACCCCAACACATCCATCACACTGAACCGAGTGTGTGCTAGCAGTAGCTCGGCTTTTCTAATGGCCAGATGTACAAAACTCTGACCCCTCATTTTAAGTGCATCATGAAATCTTAAATTTCAAAACAGTTCTATTAGTTCTATTATTTAGGTGAAATTCGTTATTATTTTTAAAAATACACTGAATAATAAAATAGCCTGGAAATGTTATTTTAGCAAAAAAATAGTGCATACTTTATTCTGTTTTCTTTAAAGGGCCTATATCAAAGAAAACCAAATATTACTCACTTTTTCTAGGTAAGAGTTTGACGCTGTACGTAAACATTTCTAAAGTTTTTAAACATAAATGTTAAATCCTCAGCCAATTTATGGAAAGCTGCAAAAACAACCCCTTTTTGAATTCACTGTTTTTGTGATGTCATGAAAACCTACTCATTTACAAATATCGACCTTTTCAGCCTACAGCATTTTAGAACCAGCCATTCACACTGAAGTTAAAAGGAGTGTTTCAGCTCAGACTGCTATTTGAATGAGGCACAGTACAGAGCAGCCAATCAGAACTGAGCTCATCTAAATACCTCAGTCTTGAAGGCACAGTAACAGAAACAACTTGTTTCATTCTAAGGGATAAAGAGAGAATGTGAAAATGAATTTTGACTATTTGGGGTATATAAATAAACACAAACATTATAAATGTACCCCAGAGGTAAAAATAAATACAAGAAAAATGCTTTCAAATCTATTAAGCTTTAAAATGAACTTAATTTAGGTGTGTCACTTTAAAAGTGGGCTATCATCCTCAAACTACTCTACTAGCCAACAGCAAGGACATCACATTGCACAGAATAAATCTGATATAGGACTGGAATACATTCATTTTTTATTTCACTCCAATATCTGGTCTAGTGTTTACCCATAGAAACTGATATGTAGTGATATCAGATCAATGTCCCATGGGGCAATAATTCACTTTTACAGCCCTGAGGCTCAGCCTGCATGTGTAGGGGAAATATATTGTGGTGACTCACTCTGAATAAGGGTGATGTAGCGTGGGTGCTCCGCTATGAACTCTGCACTGGGCTGGTTCTTTTCTGGGACACTGTGGCCTCCAGCCTGCAGCCATGCTCGACCAAACTTCTTACAGTAATCCAGCTCAGCACCTCTCCTCTCCTCCTGCAGGACCTGAGAGAGAGCACAATCACGGTGCAGGTGTGTTGTTAGGCCTAGTGTATATAAATTGCAAGACCATGTATGCGGGCCAGACATCAGTTCCTCACTCTCATAACTACATAACTTAAATAATACTTCTGCAAACAATTCATAGTAAGTACTAATTACTGCACAATAAGTCTTACGATTAATAAATGAATAATAAGTCTGCTGTTAACAATTGTATTATAGTAAATATTAAGCTGTTTTCATGAGAAACAATCATCTACGGAGCCTTACAGATTTACAGGCAATTAAAATGAACAAAACATGCTGGATAAAAGACACTTTATCATCAAATGTTTTCTTCAAAGAGCTTTGGGATACTCCTCAGTAGACCTTTCATCTGTACTATTCAGTCTTGGAATCACTGGCCATATTAAATTTTTTTTTTTTCATTTTATATATAACAGTGACTTATATAATGTTGATTTAAAGCTACTCTATGTCTATTCTCTGGATTTAGAGATTTGGAGACCTCTCTGGTGGAAATGTGTAATTGCATGCAACTTTATAACTTTCTAACATGGGTTGTGCTTTGGACCCCTTCCCTGAGTGGATGAATCTTATGTTTGTGAGCGCATTAAAAGAGCATTCAAAGAGAACTCAGTCAAACCTTGGTGATGCACGTGTCTTCTGAGGATGTGAATTATCTACTGCAGTCATCATATCTTCGTCAGTATAATGTTGATTTTGCATTTGAGAGCTAAACATCCAGCTGGCCCTTCTATTTGAGCCTGTGTGTGACGTTAATATCTAAATGCCCACGAAATCCCACGTGATGTCTCTTTCACTCACCAAACTGTAGCATTTTTTTTTCTCCTGACTTGGTAATGCTACTTCTTTCAATTTTAACAAAATAATCTTACACAGTGCAGCTTTAAACATTGTATCGCCAATTTATTTAACATTTCTGAACAAAAGGTATGATATGAATGATAACTAATATACTGTAATTATCTATTGACATTACTTTTGTGTCAACTTATTTGCCTTGACATTTGATTTCCACTTTTGAAATATGATGAATTGTAGATATTATTTTTTATTAGAATTCAACTGTTAATGTTATAGAGCTTTGTAGGTCGTTTTAGAATCACCTAAAGCTCTGTTCATCATTCTGACACATCTTAAATTTCAGCATTTTTAGTTACAGTTTCTCAGTGTACTGCTAATGATGCTTGCTTGAGAGGTGTGAAGTTGCACAGGATGAACATATTAGAGTTTATTAAAAATTGATGCCAAACTTTTGAACAGTACTGTAGTTCAAGACTTGGCCATTCCAAAACACTTTATCATGTGGTCAGTGAGAAATGTGTGTGTGGAATGCTCTGGATTTCCACAGCACATAGCAGCAGCACTGTATGTCTGCTCAGTCTCGATGCTCTTTTTGAGATTAACACATACACATACACACCTGACTTCTGTTGAGTATCTCCAGCTGGCGGATACGCGCGATGAGGAGCTGGCGGGTCGTCTCATGGTTCTTGTCCAAATCAATCAGGGGGTTCCTCTTACAAGACAACTGCACCAAGGCGCTTAGTTTGTCCAGCTCATTAATTACACCCCACTGACAGTGAACAAGAGAGGAAGAAAAAGAAAGAAGGAACGTGAATGAAATCAACTGAGACTGTCAGGTTATTAGGCCAATCTGTGCCAATGTCCCACATTTCTATTACTATCTACAGGCTCTTACCTCAGAGATTTTATTGTCATCTAGTAAAAGGATCTTCAGCGCAGGGAACATCGCCGTCTTGGTGCCTTTACAAATTCAAAGCCATATTTATTAAGATAAGCCTAATTTTAAGATGGACAAATGCATCTTTATTTTTCTAATAAAGGTAGTTAATCATAATATAGCATATATTTAATAACATTTTTGTATGTGAAAAGCCCACTTCCAAAAACATATACCATGAAAAAATTGAATATTTTTTTGTAAGGGGTCAATAATGCATTTTAGAACAAAACCATTCATGTTTACATGTTCATGTTTATTTAATAACATGTTTATTTGATGTATTTGTCATGTTATGCAGCACTCTGTATCACAGCACTGTATCCCTCAATGCACACAAATACAATCATTGGGAATCCCTGTGGTGTCAACCAGTCCTGACTGCTAGCCTAGTCACTGATTTATAGGCTAATAAATACAACCAAGGTAGCATTACTGTAGCTCTTACCATCAAAAAAAATTCATAAAGAACATAAAAGATTCAATCTTTATTTAGCACTAAATGAACACCAGAGACCGTTTTTTTACAATTTCAAACAATTCAGCCAAAGAAAAAAAAGCCAACTGAGGTAATAACAAGTCTTTTGGGTAATTCATTCTCTTTGTTATAATGAAGATTTGAAAACAGTTGGTATAGTTATACAGCTGCAGTAAGATATTCGGCTTCATAGCAGCAATGTTAGCCATGCATCTCCTACATTTGTCAGCTGGCGACAAAAAAATGAAACGTTTCAGACAGTGTGGCCTCAAATATCCACCCTGAAGGAGTCCCTACATCATCCAGGGGGTTCACCTAATCTTTAAACTGGAAAATCTCACTCCAGAGACTACTGTGGCAGTAGAAGTGCTGTAGAAGGTGAGTGGACATGTTTACAACAGTTAAATTTAAAGTTTTGGCCAGATTGTCCAATTAGACTAATTTAAGGAGTAATTCACAAATGTAAAATGTACATTTTTTACTGTTAGTAACCTATTGTCTTCTACTTTTATAAGTAATAGTAACAAATCTAAAATATTGGTACTGGCATGTGTTTCAGCCCAATATCACCAATTTTAGATTCAAAAACTCTGATCATTGATTCTGGCCTGGAATTTTCTTCTCAGCACTTTCCTACTTCAAAATTTTCCCTTCATTATGTTGGTACTTCTGAGCAGTCTATTACCTGGTAATGCGTCACTGAAGTGAACGGTGGACAAACCTGTACCGGAGAGATTTAGTATCTCCAACCTGTGATTTCAGACAGAGAGACAGTTATAATAATCAGAAAACAATTACATAAAATCTAAATATGTACAATGTATTAAAACATTTCTGTTTTACCTGGAGAGGTTTGATATTTGCAGTACGCTCTCCTGAACTAAACTATTGTTGGACAAGTCCAGCACCTTCAAACCCTGCAGCACATCTACTGGCCTAAATGTGTACCAAAAACATACATTAATGATGTGTGATTCCATATATAGGAAACTGACTGGATTATTAGCATATGAAGTGTCTCACCTCTGTAATTCAGTGATATCGTTATCATTAAGAAAGAGCTCCTCTATGTGTGGCCACATTGGGGCGCAGCAGAGCACCTGTGAAAGACGACAAGAGCAATGGATTTACAAAACAACTTCTCAAAAGTTCTGTGTAAGTCATTAAGATGTAAACAAAACCATTCAGACTGGTTTGGTGTGAAATGCTCCGTTCTAGAGAAACTTACAGAGTCAGAGGTTCACAGTGGTGTTGATAGGAACCAGACGTCTGTTTGCTTAATGCTTCTTAAAAGCTCAGTTACAGAAAGCTATTACATAAAAATAGTTACAAATACATATGATTTTTAAAAACACATTTAAATAAATTGATGGTGGAGGTGCGTGCAGGGTGTTGTATGGCAATAGTCCCTAAATAATTTTTTTTTCCACTGCTATTACTATAACCACTATCTTACCACTATGAGCATTACATGATAAAACTCGAATACACATGTAGGTTCACTGTTCATTTTGGATACAGTGACCCCTGGTTCCTATCACCACCACACCACCACTGTAAAGAAAAATGAGCCTTTAAGGTTCTCTACAATGAACCATTTTACATCATACCACTCTGAATGACTTTGTTTATATTTCAGAACTCTGAATTATGCAGAAATTCTGAAAAATCAGTGGATTTCCCCTTTAATCAGAATATATATTGTAGCCCATACTTCATGCTTTCGGTAGGAGGTGATGAACTGAGCTGAGGTGACAATAAAACACTGATATGTTAGAGAGTGTGTATGCGGATACTGTCCCCTACCTGAGACCAGGTGATAGCACAGCTGTTGAGTGTTAAGACCCTTAGTTTGGAGAAGGCGGGGTTGAGGTTGGAAGGGCTGGAGGCAATGCTAAGTCGATTATGACTACAAAGCGAAATTGAAACACATCTTGTTAATAATACGAACAAATTACTTGTGTCAAGCAAAATAAAATACTGGTTGTCTTCAAAGTAACACAAAATTAGTTTTCCTTAACTGGACATATTTAAATGATAAAATATGATAAAATAACTATGTGGTGGTGTTTTTAACACATCTGTTTTGAATGTATAGACAAGAAGCCTGAGCTGAACTTGCTGTAAACAACATCAGTTGATGCTGTTTGACAATAAAGCTTGAAATTGAAAGGCAGCAGCACATAACTGACAGACTGAATAAGTAGCAAACGGAAAACAACAAAATGTGAACAAATGGATTGATGGATGGATGGATGGATGGATGGATGGATAGATGCTTACCTCAGGCAAAGTACTTGCAGTTCTTCTAGCTGCTCTGTAATCGCTGCCACCACCTCCCAGGAGTTCAAGAGATTCCCAGAGAGATCCAGAGAAACTACATCTTAGAAGAACTAGTTAAAGGAGCACTCAATCATCTTCAGAACGTAATATCATGGAGCACAAAACCTATGAAAGGCATTCCTGCTCTGTTTCTGGCCACAGTAAGCCCAGATTTTGACTTAAAAATAATGACTTAAAAATGTTGAGTTACGCAATTAGTAATCATGAGAAAAAAAAAGTATTTTGGAATAAGTTCACTGTCACTATTTTGAGTCATAATTTTGACATAGCAAGTCAAACAATTAAGCCTAACATTTAAGTAAATAAGTTATAATTACAAGATAGTAAGTCATTATTTAGATGGAACTATATCATTATTGAGGCGGCACGGTGGCGCAGTGCTGTCGCCTCACAGCAAGAATGGCCTGGGTTCGATTCCCGGCCGGGTGACCGGGGTCATTTCTGTGTGGAGTTTGCATGTTCTCCCCGTGTCTGCGTGGGTTTCCTCCGGGTTCTCCGGTTTCCTCCCACAGTCCAAAAACATGCAGTCAGGCTGATTGGGCATGCTGAATTGCCCCTAGGTGTGAATGTGTATGTCTGTCTGTCTGGACCGGCGACCTGTCCAGGGTGTTTCCTGCCTTCCGCCCAATGACAGCTGGGATAGGCTCCAGCACCCCACCGCGACCCAGAAGGATAAGTGGTTTAGATGATGTATGTATGTATATCATTATTTTGAGATATTATGTCATAAGTTTGACATACTGCTGCTAGAAACTGAGAAGGTGAAAAATCATAGGTGATGTTTTGTCCTCTATGTGGCAGGAATGGGCTTCCATCAAAAACCTGGAGGAAGATTTCATCCATATTTTTATTACTTTCTCAAAAGGATACTGGGTGTGTTTTTCTTGATTTCATTTTCAGGGCCTGGACCAGACACCTCACAATTTATGAGAGCAACCTCTGCTAAATTCTCCATCCTGAAAAAACAGCAACACAGCTAAGAACAGTTCCTCACCACTGAGATGATCTAACAGAGCATCATGCAACACACTTTTTGAGGACAGAGATGGACCTGAATGAATCTAGCATAAACATGCTGCCTGGACTCACTTCTGTTTCTCCATGATGGACTCAAAGCCAACCATCCTTACAGTCTTGGTGGAGATTCTCACTTCTTCTTTAATGGCCTGGTCCAGGCACAGCTCATAGCGCTGCTTTACAGCAGTCAGGAAGTCCACACCGAAGCCAGCTTTTTTGGGTCGCACAAATGACCCCCCTGTTGGGTGCCTTATGAGACAGAGAGTGACACACAAAAACATCCATGACCACAATTCATGTTATGTCTGCATGATGAGCTGTTCGGGTAAGCACAGTGGTCACTCTCATGCACTGAAAATACGTAACTGCAGTGGTGAATTTACCTGATTCAAATGTGTTATAATTTCCACCTAAACAAATTCCACATTAATAATTTCCACATGATTTTATATCAACCTAAAATTCAGCCTTTTCTATTTCAGAGTGATGCAGAGAATGTTGCATTTGTTACAGGCAGAGTTGATCACTGTAATGATTTTCTTACTGGACTTCCTAAGAAAATAATACATCCCTTACAACTTACAAAATGCATCAGCACAGATCCTCACAAAAACAAAGAGAGAGATCATATCACTGCACTGGCTACCTGTATTATTCAGGATAGATTTTAAAGTTCTGCTACTACTTTTTAAGGCTCTAAATGACCTTAAAGCTCCGCTTACATCACTGAGTGTCTGCCTGTTTATGTTCCAGCATGTGATATTAGATCGGCAGATAGTGGGCTTCTACAAATACCTTCTGTAAAATATAGATAACATGGAGAGACTCGTTTAGTTATTCTGCTTCTAAACTGTGGAACTCAATTCCACCTTTTATTAGACAGTCAAGCTCAGTGCTCACTTTTGAGAAGCATCTAAAAGTGTATTTCTTTAACTCAGCATTTAATAAACTCTATGTCTCGTGGTATTTATCTTTAAATTTGATCTGTGTCATATTCTTATATGATTCTGAATTAATACTTAAAATTTCTTGTACTACTGTTAAGCTTTATCACCTGTCTGTAACACACTTTGACCTGCCACTGGCATGAAAAGTACTATATAAATAAGAATTATTATTATTAGTGTTATTGATGTAATTATTGTCAAAAGTAAAGACAAATTTATTGATGTAATATATTTTAATTGTGTGCAAAATTGTGGACACATTTGAATCAATTAAATTCAGTGCATTATTTTTTCAATGTGTGAGATTGATTTTAAACATTAACATGAAATTTGAATTAAAGTAGAGGTTTAGAGGAAAGTTAGGGGTTACACTGAAGCTTCTTCATGCTCTGGCATGAATATCATGAATATCATCATGTTCATATCACATCACAAACATTACCTGCATGTAAAGTAGCGAACTCCTTCATGGCTTCCATCATGTTTGCCTCTTTCAGGGTTGTCCCACTCCACACCAAACCACAAACCTTTAATAAAAACACCAAGATAAAGCAGAAAGAAGCAACCAATAGGGCTGGGTATCAAAATTCAATACTTTTATGTCATGGTACCAACAAAATTTTTCAATACTAATGAGTTTTTAAAAAATCATGTCATTCAATACCAAACGTCATCTAAATAAACATCTTGAAACCTTGACTTACTTCCTCAGAGTTTTGACTCAGACATACTAATCCAATATTTTAACACAGGCAAAAGTTTGAGAAAAAAAAGTAATTATTTGAAGATACAAAGGCCCGATCCTGTTTCACCCCTTGCCCCTACCACTTAGGTCTTACCCTCTGTTTTGCGTGTTCACGCCTAGGGGTAGGGTGTCCTGATTGTTGTTGAGATAGAAGAGGGGGGGTTAAGTGTTAGGGCTACATGGCCCTCCAAACAGAGTTTTTTCAAAGGTACACTCCAAACAGAGTCGTTTCAATGCAAAATGGTCCTTTTCTCATAACACGCATAAAAAAAAACAAAAAACACTGTATGCTGATGTCTCAGTAGCTAGTTAGCTAAATTTCCCGTTCCACCTTAAATAGTGCAGCAGTTACATTTTGGCGCTTCAGGCATCTGAACTGCTTCACCATTTAAGGTGGAACTGGAAAATTAGAACAAGAAGCTGACGAACAGCTGACTTCAGCTTCATATCACCAAAGAATTAGGGTAAAATATAATTGTCTCATCCCCCCTCTCTGAAGGCATGATGCCCTAAATGTAACTAAAACCCAGCAGCGAGGTTGCTGAACTTTACCCTCCTCTGCTATCACTGCAGACTGGCAGAGTTGCCTACAGAGCACCACTAGTAGCCTGTTAGTAAAGCAATGTTCTTTTTTAGTTGAGGGTCTTATTTCATAGGGGAAGATTTCAACCACTACCCGTTGTAACTCAGTTTCAAGCGGAAACAAGGGGTAGGGGTAAAAATAAGAAATAGGATTGGACCAAATTCATTATTTTGACATAGTATGTCAATGTTTGAGTTGTTAATACAAAATTGGTCTTATCAGCATCTCTGAGCCAATCATCCTTGTACCAAAATTTGGCCTGCTGATTGGCTGTCTGAATTACATTTCAAATGCATACTATTAACATTAGTGCTTCTTGATTAGTCTACAGTCCCTTGTGATCAGTAAACATATCCACCTCCCTCACCTCACATTCATTTCAGATTTCAGCCACGCCCAGTTTCAGTTTGTAAATTAAAAGAATTAAAATCTCATACTGTCTAGTTATCAGTATCAAAGGCAAAATTATCATATTGTTATCGTTATATAATCATTTTAGCAACCAGTGTTTCTGCTGATGAAATGACATGCACCGTTGGATATCAGGCCCACCTGTCGTAGGAGGAACCGTTCCAACATATCTCACAGTGCCTCGCTCTCCATCGCAGGACACTCGTCTACCCACCGCATCCTCTGGAAGCTGCTGGGCCATTCCGCACTGATCCGTCTCTCTGATCCTCATCTCACTCTACACACAGCCTGAATTTGATTGAGATGGGGATTTGATGGTAGTTATTTGATGTAGGGTATTAATGACCAGGTTTATTTCTTGGTTTTCTGACACTGCAAGCCAACATGGGTAGCTGACCTCACTACTGCTCTTGTGGTTGAATGCAGTCAAATCCTCAAAGATGTTCTAACATCTAGTGTAAAGCCTTCTCAGAAGAGTGGAGGATGTTACTATAGGACGAACTCTCTATTAATACCCTTGATTTCAGAAGAAATGCTGGATGAGCAAGAATCTTCAAAGTTTGAACATTAGTTCATGGAGTTTTGGACTAATCTGAAGCGTCGATGGTGATTCATCCATTGGAAGTTCTTTTTAGTCTTGGTTTAAATATAGTCTGGTCTGGGAAACTTGCCCATGGGGTATATTTTGTACTTAAACTACACCACCTTATAATTAGCAGAGAGTAGAGGCTGATACTGCAGTGAAGGGGACAAATTCCTCATTAATACTTTTGATTTCATAATAAATGTGAATGTATGGTGCACAAAATTAGAATGACCACCCTCAGGTCAGCTCTGTGCTGTACCAACTACCTTAACCATTTTACTGTATTCTGGGTCAAAACTGACTCTTTTCTTCACTGTGTTTACACTTTCTAATCTTTTCATGAATTCTAATGACTTCAACAGTGATGATATGAATGTGTAAAATGAAGATGACCAATCTGATGTTTTCATAAAGTGTCTACACCATTCGGGTACAAACATATTGTTCAGGGTCCAATTTGACCCTGTAGTTCAGAATGGCAATTCGAGATTGTGGCGGATTGGGGAAACTTCCACACACACACCCACACACATACACACGGATGTACATTCTCTTTCTCTCTCTCTCTCTCACTCACTCACACACACACACACACACACACACACACACACACACACACTGTGCACGGGAACTAAATATTTCTTGTGGCAAAAAAGCATAATCCAGAACTATCGAGGGAGAGCAGATACTGAGTGCAGATCAATTTTATGACAATAAACAGACACACACACTTCTCAAGTTTGGTCACGATTTACAAGATGCTGATAGTAAAAGACAAAAAGAGGCATCTGAAATCAATTCAGACCTTGAGAATTGAACCTCTGATGAGGAAACTGAAGTGCAGCAAAATGCTGAAAGGGAGGCATTCATGTCAAAAAATGTCCACACAGAATGGGCCTCTGAAACTCAGGGTAGAATGGCACCTCACAGTACAGCCAGACTGACCCCAGGGCCCACAAGAGTAGCACGACAAGTGTCCAAGTTTTCTTCAGGAAAAACGAATTAAACTCTTTTGGTTTAATTTGTAACATAAGGATCCATTTTGACCCATAAACGTTTATGTCATCAACACAAAAAACCAAATGATGTCATCCACACAAATAAAACACCTGTGATGTTCACACACGCTAGAAATAAGATAATCAAACGGACTATATGACTCCTACATCCAAACAGCTTTAAATCCATAACATTTTCTAGACTCTTTGTTTTGTAATGAAAACAAACGTCCTATTTTAAGGTAAATAATGTAAATACGAGCAGTTAAACGCAATAAAACAAGTTTATCTCTGTGTTGTTGATGGGTAAGTAGTTGGCAAGTATGGTCAAATGAAACTGTAGAGTAACGTGTGTTGTAGGGCTGTTTTGAGGAGATTTAACTGTTTTAACTGACCCGCAAAAATCAATGACGTAACCGGTTCGCTATCATAATAGGAGGGATAAGAGTGACATATTTACTTAGTCAACGCAGCTAAAGCCTCTTTCAGACCCAACCAAGAGCACATATCACACTGTGACTACATAGAGACGATATTAACACATACCCTCAGCAGGTCCTTCTCTGAACTGCAACTAAATCCGCCTTAAAGTTGATTATTTTCCTCCATCACTCTGAGCAGCCAGAGGAAACGATGCGCTGTAACCCTTCTTCTCTGGTCCGTTAGAAAAACAGTCCGACCTCACAACTGCATGACGATTGAATACTACATATCGAAATGTCATGTCCGCTTTAAGTGCTGAAAATTGTACTGAAATAATTATTCAACAATTACTCACACTGTATCAATAACCAAATTCTGCAAACTTATAGCACTATGAAATGTAGTCTTGACACAATGAGAGTAGGAACCTAAGATTTACGCTCTTGGTATGCATGGGAAAGAGAAGCTGGTGCACTTGTGGCGCGGGAGCATGTGGAGCTTTCGGTGTTGGAAAAACTAAAAGATTTTCATATTTTGCGGGAAAGATATGCGCAAATAAACAACAGGGCTCAGTTTTACAGTGAAGAGGTAAAAGCCGAGGAAGAAGCAGCTAAAGGAGCGAGAAAAGCGCGGAAACTAACATGAAGAAGAAACGCGCAGTTCAGAGGTTTGTGTTCGCTTTTACGTTTAAAACACATAATTACGATAAAATTCTTACTTAAGTCAGAAGATGAAGCCGCTCTTTGGGTCATATTAACGTAAAACAGGGAAATGCGTTGATTTCCTGCATTAAGCACAAACGGGTTAAGGTAATATTAATCATTAACCCGCTGTCCTCTCGGAGTTTTCTGATTCTAAAATTAAGAGTAGATTAGATTCTACTTTTAGAAAAATCAGTCACTCAGTAAACGCAGCACTTTGAGGGAGACCCTCATTTACAATGCAGCTGAGCCAATACAGAAAACAGAGCTTGAAAAATTGGATAACTGTAAAATTGGATAATTGTAAAAACATATCAAATGCCAAACAAAAGTAATAATAATCATAATAGTGAAGTTAATAGTAAAAAAGTATAAAAAAAAAGAATAAACCATTAAAATTACTACATAGTATCTTAATAAATAAAAGATCAAATAAGGGTAAAATAAATAAAAACATAATGAAATAAATAAATGAGTAAACGTGTAAAACAATAACTTGGCAATACTAAGATAAAAGTATAGTAGTATAATAAAAGTGAAACAACAGCTAAAAAATACCACAATCATATTAAACTAAATCATATGAAATGGTTCTTCAAGACTTCTTATTAAAGGGGAATGGTTCTGTTTAGAACCACAAGTTCTGTATAAAACCATTTCATGCTTAAATCATTCTTTGTGTGGTGAAATGGTTCTTCCTGTTGATGGCGAATGTGTTGTAGAGGGCTTTTTAAAAATGGTTCCATATAGCACCAAAAAGGGTTCTGCTACTGTTACGATGTCAAGCTTATAACAACAGAATCCTTTTTAGTGCAATATAGAACCATATACAACCCATTCTCCATCAGTCTGAAGAACCATTTCACCATGCAAAGAACTATTTAAGCATGATATAGTTCTAAATAGAACCATTCCATTTACTAAAGAACTCTTGAAGAACTATCCTATTTAAGAGTATACTTGTTCCTACACTTATTGTCTATTTATCAGCTCCACTTACCATATAGGAGCACTTTGTAGTTCTACAATTACAGACTGTAGTCCATCTGTTTCTCTGCCCCCTTTTACTCTGTTCTTCAATGGTCAGGACCCCCACAGGACCACCACAGAGCAGGTATTATTTGGGGGGTGGATCATTCTCAGCACTGCAGTAACACTGAAGTAGTGGTGGTGTGTTAGTGTGTGTTGCGCTGGTCTGAGTGGATCAGACACAGCAGTGTATTTAAACACCAGTGTCACTGCTGGACTGAGAGTAGTCCACCAACCAAAAATATCCAGCCAACAGCGTCCTGTGGGCAGCATCCTGTGACCACTGATGAAGAACTACAGGATGACCAACACAAACTGTGCAGCAACAGATGAGCTACTGTCTTAGACTTTACATCTGCAAGATGGATCACCAAGGTAGGTGTGTCTAACAAAGTGGACAGTGAGTGGACACAGTGTTTAAAAACTCCAGCAGCACTGCTGTGTCTGATCCACTCGTACCACCAAAACACACATTAACACATCACCATCATGTCAGTGTTACTGCAGAGCTGAAAATGATCTACCCTCCAAATAATACCTGCTCTGTGAGGGTCCTAACCAATGAAGAACAGGGTAAAAGGAGGCTAACAAAGTATGCAGAGAAACAGACGGACTACAGTCTGTAATTGTAGAACTACAAGTGCACCTATATAGCAAGTGAAGCTGATAAAATGGTCAATGAGTGTAAAAAAACAGTGATTTTAATGTTATGGCTGGTCGGTTTGTGTTTGTCAAATTCTACTGTATGAGCCTCAAAGCTCTAAAAAAGCAAACTAGAGACATGTCTTGACTAGTCGACTACGTTTGGGGTAAGGTTGAATACTGGGTAATTTCTTGGTGAACGATTCCCTTAATTAAAATATCACGCACACTGAACATCATATGCGTTTGGATTTTCATAGATTTACCACCGAGTGTATTTTCTCTTGCAGTGAGGCGGCAGTGAGTAATGCTGGACAGGATTATGTTGTTGGCCTGGTGTCAAGCAGCCTGGGTGCAAAGAAAACCCTATCCACTGGAGCTCTGTCCTCCCTGTTCTCAACCGCATCCTCCAACACTCTTGTCTTTGTTCCAGCAGCAAAGGTAGGCTCACACTATCGATGCAGATCAGAATTTGTAAGTGCCTGAGGTCATGATTGTCTCTTCAACAGGTGTTTGATTGGAGTGATTTGTCTTTGTTGTTGACCCAGGTTGAGCAGAAAGCCAGCTGTGTAAAACCTGAAGCAGGCCAGGCAGCAAGCGTTAAAGAAGCTCCAAAACAGAAGAAGACTACCAAAGAAAAATCAGCAGCTGAAAAGAAACTACAGAGCAGGTTTTTCACATTGCAGTACATTGTTTGAGAATATAGTTTGGCTTGGTTTTAAACAAATCGAGTCCTCTGTCTCTGTCTTTAAGGGAAGCAGCCTTAGAAAATGCAGATGACGACGACGTAGAGAAAAGTCCAAAGAAAGTTAAACGCAAAGCTCCAGAATTAGATAACGACAGACAAATGCTGGAAGATGAGCAACCAGCTAAACGACGAAAGATTCAGCAGAACCCAGCGGAGGAGAGAATCAAATTAAAAAGGACTGTATTTGTTGGCAACTTGCCTGTCAACTGCAAAAAGAAGGTAGTCCACCAAGCAACAGTTTTGAAGGCAAGTTTCATAGCATACACTGAAGATCATGAGTCCATCATGTGCATTTCTTGTTTGTTTGGGTTTGCAGTACTTGAAAAGGATCTTTAAGGATCTGGGAGGCATTGAATCAGTTCGATTCCGCTCAGTGGTAAGTGTTTTCACATTTCGGCTAAATGTTACATTTTGTCAGGTAGTAGTTTTCTGATGAAATCTCTTACAGGTTCGGGAGGATCCATCGATGTCACGGCGGCTAGCCACCATTCGGTATGTGTTATGATTAATGAATGTATCTTCCCAGCTTTAAAGTCTCATATAAATAAAGGGTTTAAGTTTTCTTTGGGTTTTTTTGTTTATTTGTTTGTTTTTTAATGAGATAACGTAATTGTTTCTTTCTAGACGCCAGGTTGACCCCAAAAGGCCAAGCATCAATGCGTATGTGGTCTTCAAAGAGGAAGAAGGGGCGGTGAATGCCCTGCAAAGGTAATACGTCTTTTAATTAATAGGAAATTTTTTGGTTGGGTCTGAAATGTTTAAATGATAAAATTGTTTCCGTAACAGGATTTATAATTTATTAGTTTTTACTTATGATAAAAAAAAGAAGAACATTTTGAAAATGAAATAAAGAAGCTGCTGGTGTTCAGAAAAATAGACTGACCACACCTCATCATCATTGAATGCAGTTGGGATTATTTGAATTGTGAGAAGCAGAAAACGCAACCAAGGTCTAAGACTGAACTTTGGAGGTGTGGAAAAAGATGTTTTTTGAAAAACTGAAAGCGAGTCTCCTGAAAAGAATGGAAGGTGTAATAAAGGCAAAAGGAGGACACTAAGTACTAAAAAAATAGTATCATATTTAGTTGTGGAGACTTAAGTGTACTTTTCTGTTAAATATGTTTTTTGCTTTCCTTCCTGATGCTAAAAATTTAATAACTGGCCATTTTGACCAGAAATTAAATAGATCAAAAAAGTGGTCTCTGACTTTTGTACAGTTGTCTGTATATATAAAATGCAATAGAAATTACGAAAACTGAGTAGATGTGGAGAGTTTTTCTCTTCGGTGTGAGTGAAAAATAGAAAACCAGAGCAGAGTGATTGCAGAACACTTCAAGCAAGGAACAGATATTACTTCCACTAACATACTCTGATACCACCTCATGCATCCAGTAATTCAACTCACTGGTATTGTTTTGTAGGAATGGGATGGAGATTGAGAAGGATGTTTACATCAGAGTGGATCGAGTTTCTAAGCATCTGTCGGTGAGTGTCTTGGAAAACTAATATTAAACTTGCATTCATAATGATTGTAATTTCTTGACATTTCTCAGTTGGAATATATTCAAAATTTGTCATCTTAGTTTTTTTTTTTTTCTGTAGCATGACCACAAGAGATCTGTATTCGTGGGAAATCTTCCATATGGTAATCCATCATGCATTTGAATCTAGAGAAATTATATCTTCTGTAATTCCTCCTTAATGAAACCACCCTTCCTTACAGACATAAAGGAACTCCCTTTGCGGCAGCACTTTGAGGAGTGTGGAAAAGTGGAGGCTGTGCGATTGGTGAGGGACCGGAATTCCGGAGTGGGAAAGGGCTTTGGTTATGTCCTTTTCGAGGTGAGAACATCATAAAATATTAGAGATGTAACGATTCACAAAACTCATTATTCAGTTTGATATGATACAGTGGTCTCCATTCGAACAATTTTAATACAGCAAAAACAAGAAGTGCCTGAAAATGTGCCTTATGTTAATTTGTTAATGCTTTGTTTTCAGATTTTAGTGAATTAAAAGAATGCAATATTTGAAACAGAAGCCGTGCTTCATAGTGTCCAGATCTAACGTCCAAGCCACAAGCTAATATGTTATGCCCAGGCTAACACACTAACCACAAGCTAACATGCTAGTCACAATACAATGTATGACTCAGTTTGGTTGGATAAATTGCATTGTTACATCACTATAATATATATGGTTTCTATCCTATCATTTTCTAGTAGGGCTGCATGTTAGGGAAGTAATACCATAATGTGATAATATTTCTTCATATTATCATTGATATATGTTGTGTGTATTAAACACATAATATTAAATATATTGGTTGGGGTGGAGGAAAGGCATTGGTACAATATTACTGATTAACCCCTTCAATGGCCAGTGCCCAGCGGCCGTCCCAATTTTTTATTACACACTTCTGTAACCTAAGAATAGCTCAGCCGGTTTGCATCAAAGTCCTTGTGGTTCCTGAATAATATGCCTCAGAATGTAATAAGCTTGGGATTGTAAGTGGTTAAAGCTGCACTATGTAAGATTTTATTTGTTTATTATTATTGAAAGTAGCTTTAGTCATGAGATAAAGCATGCTAAAATATGGTGTGTGTAGGCTGCTGCAAGTCACCCTGTCATGTCTGAAATAATCATTTAAAAGTCAGAGGGGTAGTGTCAGATTTTGTGGGAGTTAAGAGGTAACTGCTGTGTAATAAATTCTGCAACTATGCAAAGTCATGTCCAAATATTGTACTTTTGTTTAGGCATTTTGATTTATCTGTTGGAAAAAAAAATCAGTTGCTTAACATACTGAGGCCAAAAGAAAGTGTGTAAATGTGAAATGTGGTAGATATCTTATAAGACCCCGCTATCCATTGTAAATTTTAAAAACTTTACCCATCATTTCTGTCCTACTGGCTCTATAAAGCCTGTGGTGCTTGGACCCCAGTGATTGCCACTTGCAGTGTAATGTATATATGGGCAATTAGCTCTCATAACTGTTACAACATACAAACTAAGTGGATGCTGACTGTCTTGGTTGCTACCAATGATCTTTTTTGCCACCATTTGAAAGTGATAGTTATTGTTATATACATATAAACTTGTCATTATGCTGTGCACCCATATTCTGTAGCTGTCATTGTCAATTTTATGAAGAAATTAGGTCACACTCAGATTCAGACATGTTTTCCTGTCCTTTCAGAACTCAGATTCTGTAATGCTAGCCCTGAAGTTGAACGGTTCCCAGCTGCAGGATCGGAAGATCAGGGTGAAGAGGTCGGTGAAGAAGGAGAAAGAGAAGAAAGACAGCAGTGCTTCAGGGAGAAATGCTAAAGGACAGAGTGGGAAAGGTGCAGGGAGAAGGAAAGGACCTCAGCCTGGAAGCTTTAAAGGCGCTAAGAGTGCTGAAAGCAACAAGTCAGCAGGACAGTCCTTTAAGAAAGGTTTTGGTCGGGGCAACAAAACATCAACGTCCTTCACAGGGGAGATGGTGGACCCCAGCACAAAGACCGGCAAAGGACTGAAAAAGAGATTTAAACCCAAGAAAAAGAATAAGCCTGCACACATTTAAGTTTTAAGTTTTTTCAGTGTGGTGGTGTCTTGTAAAAAAATAAAAATGAAAACACATCACAGCTTCATCCATCTTTTATTTTGAGTTTAAAAAAAGGAGACTCTCCATTACAAATCAGCTTACCGAGAGCAATACTCAAGCACCTTCAAAAGTACCGCAGACAAATAATACATAAGACATTCTACATGGTTTAAAAAAATAACGATGAATAAAACGTTAAGTTCTTTCTCCATGAACCCAGGAGGTCAACTGCAAAGTTGAATGCATGGGTTACAAACTGGTACTGCAGTAATGCAAGAGCTGTGCATAATGTTTGTACTTTATAGTACAGTCATATGCAAAAGTTTGGTCACCCTGGTCTAATTTTGTGTTGCTTTTCTAAGTGAAAATTAGCTCTTTAATGCACAACATCTGTTAATTTGCTCATTTTAACATACTTGGAGGAGCATAAATAATGGTCTGTGCAAAAGTTATGGCACATTTTATGTTCTATTTCCTCCAATATTTTAAACTCCGCAAATAAAGAGCAAGTGGGCATTTACATTTGCAAAATAGAGCCATATTTAAGTCTGTTCTCTGTAGAGGATGTGTTAACTTAGAAGGTCAACAAGACGTAATTTAGTCAAACATCTGCATACAACTGTGACTTTGTACAAAACTAAACACTTTACTAATACATTCAGCTCTGTAGTTTAACCCCCTGCTTTCTTGACCTGTTCTTTCATACAACTAAATGAAACTCAATGATGAATAACTGATTAGCCCAGTGAGTCTCAATCCCAGTCCTGTTCACATTGTGTTCTACTCAATACGTCTGATTAAACTCCTCAGGCAACTACTAAACCCCTTCACAAGCTTAGTCAGAGGTGTTAGAGAGGGGAAAATGTCTAGAATGTCCACTGCTTGTAACCCCCAGGCATGGAACTGAAAACCGCTGGATCCGACAATGTAAACATTTTGTCTATGGCCAAGGAAGAATTGTGAACAATGTGCAGCATTTGCTTGTTGCATATTTGCTGATTTTTAGCACAAATATTATATTCTGTCATAAGGAAAACTGGAAATATGACTGAAGGTTATGCCTCTCATTCATTTACACATTTGAAAACACTAATCACTGTGTTAGTTACCTGACAGCTAGAGGTTAACAAAGGTCGCCAGACATTAAAAGACACCAATATTTTTCACAGATGTTAACAATTTACAGGCTTATGTAGCCTTTACAGACAAATTAGTGTTTATCAGAAAAATTCTGGGTGGCCATTGTATAAACTGGGAAGAAACAGGAGAGTGATTTGATGGTGGAGGAGTAAAACAGCTGTGAGAAGGTTCCACGGAGGAGCATCACATAAATAACACGGCCTCTTCTTACTCAACATCGTCATCACTCACGCTCTGTGCACTGACGATGCGCTGCGAGGAAAGAAGGGAACAGTTAGTTTAAAGAGCCCACATCTTACATTGGTTTAACTTAAAATCAACTTCATTTCAAAAAAGGGAGGGAACATTAGTTTTTCCACAATATAGGCCCTTTAAAAAGGTGCATTAAAGGAACACTAGCAAAAATGAAAAATGGAATCAAAGTTGTAAGCTGTTTACTTGCATCCTTTAGTGGTGCTGCAGTAGTGTCTAGTGTGAGATTTTCTGGTTTAAAGACTAGGGAAAACCACTTCTGATATAGCTTTTTGAGGATGGGAGGGACTGTCTGGGGGTGGGGTAGAATTTTGTTAGCTAGCAAATGCAGAACAAAGCTACTTAGGCAATGTTACTGCTAGGAAGTAGTTGTTTAACTACAGTAACAGTCTTTAAATCACTACAACAGACAAAATGGATCACTCAAACAACAGAAATGACTGATGAGATGAGGCAGACAGCAAGCTAAAAGAAGACAGGTAAAGTTATCTAGATACATTATCTCAGTTTGGCCTCTTTTCTTTGGCTGAGAGGGTAAAAAAAAATCTCTGGTATCTATTTTGTGTTGAATAATGGTGGAATCACTGTTTCCTTTACAATTATGAGGTAAGATTGAGTTTTCAATCCCATGTCCAAAAAGTTGGGAATAAAACTGTAAATGTAAATAAAAACAAAATTGAATGATAAGCAAATCATTCAAACTCTATATTTAATTAAAGACTGTACAAAGACAACATATCAAATGTTGAAACTGAGAAATTTGTTTTTTGAAAAATCTATGCCCACATTGAATTTGATGCCAGCAACAGCTTCAAAATAGTTGAGACGGGGGAAACAAAAGACTGGAAAAATTGCGTAATGCTAAAAAACACCTGGTGGAACATCTCACAACTAATTAGGTTAACTGGCAACAGGTCAGCAACATGGTCAGGTATAAAAAGCATCCCAGGGAGATATTCAAAATCTGAAATACTTTTTGGAAATCATGTCCCGCAGCATTAATGCTGAATGATAGTTACAGGTTTTGGAGCAACATGCTGCCATCCAGACGACGTCTTTTTCAGGGAAGGTTTTGCTTATTTCAGCAAGACAATGTCAAACCTGCACGTATTATAACAGCATTGCTCCATATTAAAAGAGCCTGCCAGCAGTCCAGATCTGTCACCCACTGAAAACATTTGGTGCATAATGAAATGAAAAAAATACAACAAAGTAGACTCGCCAATTCATACGGGTTAAAGGATCTGTGCAATTTCCCCAAAAAGCCCTGACTGGAGGAAGGAGACTTGACATCTCATTTTAGTGTTGGGTGACGGCTAAATAATGGTGCGTAATCTTAGCGTATGGGAGGCAATATACACTGAATTGTTGTGGATTTCAGTAATCTTGTCATGAACTTAAGGATTAAGGAATTGGGTTAAATCAAGCTCCATTTTAGCTGTTAGCCTTGTTAGCCTTGTCTTCGGTTCACAAAAAAAGAAATAAAATGGAAATGCTGTTCTTTTTTTTTATTGCATTACTGAGATGTTGATTTAAACTGGACTATCACTGAGGGAGCTCTGGGATGAGAAAATTTTAGAATTTGTTCCAGAATTATTACTTGTAAAAATTGCAAGTGTGGCAACTTTGCTTTGGATTAAAATCACAGATCTTGTTGGTAATAACTCAAATTACAGCACCTTCTCAGGTAAAACTAATCCAGCTTCAACTAGGCTTAGTATTATAATGGGATAATAAACTATCATCCAGTAATGTGTCACATATTTACATAACTTGATGCTTATTGCTATTAGTTATCTAACTATGTCTGACGGATGTTCTTTTGATTACGTTCCATACCGAACACGTCTACTAACAATGCCCTCCATATTTGCCAAGACGCCAGTGGACAGCACAAAGTAGCCATGGACAAACAAAATGTAGCATAATACAGCAAGCACTCTCCATTTGTTCCTTACCTGACTGATAGTGGGCAGTTTGGTGAGGAGCATCTGGAAGACCGGTGGAGG
This sequence comes from Colossoma macropomum, assembly GCF_904425465.1. Lineage (NCBI taxonomy): Eukaryota > Metazoa > Chordata > Actinopteri > Characiformes > Serrasalmidae > Colossoma > Colossoma macropomum. Next base: position 26,571,483 of record NW_023494799.1, read on the forward strand.
CAGAGTCTGCTGCAGCACTTGTAGGAGCTGCTGAGGCTGACCACACACCGCGATGGCATTGGTCAGGTGGTCTACTCCTTTTTCATAGTCTCCTAGAAGACAGAAGAGGAAGATGATTACAGTCCTACTGGATAAACTAAAGCTGACTGACATAAAATGTATAGATTATTCCTACGTATAACAGATTTCAATATGATTGGGAATGTATAACCTGAAAATAGGGCTGAGCAATTTTGGCAAAATATCTAATTGCAATTTTTCTGACAAATAATCCTTTACATGATTAAATGGTTCTTTGCATCACCAAATGATTATTCAGACAGATGGAGAATGTGTTGTACATGGTTCTATATAGCACCAAAAAGGTTCTACCCACAAGTGCTGCAGGTAGGCAGTATTTACATTGCAGTAATTTACTGTCATATGCAAAAGTTAGGACACATATTTTGTTGATTTTCTATGGGAAAATAAGTTTACACATCCTCTACAGAGAACACACTTTTGCACTCTTTTTCACACACAAACAGTGTTTATTAACTGAATTGAACATATAGGAGAAATTTAAAACACACAATGTGGCCTGTGCAAAAGTCACAGTACATTTTAGATTTTACATGTTGAACTCAGCATGTAAGCAGAAACTGAAGAGTAATGTGCAGAAAAATGCCATATTTATGTATGCTCCCCGCAGAGGATGAGAAACTTCTCACTTAGAAAAACAACAAAACGTAATCTGACAAGGGGTGTTCAAATTTTACATTTGACTGTACCAAAAAAACAACAACAAAAAAAGAGAACCCTACCCTGTGCCAACAGTTCTTCTCCCAGCTGAATCTCCTCGAGGAAGAATTTCTGAACAGCCTCGGCGTCCTTTAGATCTGGCAGCTACAGACAAGGCATGCAAATTTCAGACCAGAAAGCATAAAGCGTACAACCTTCATATGCATTATATCATATTTACATCCTATTTGGTCTCTTTTACATGTGTGCCAGATTGACAGGCATTACAGTATGACCACACAGCAGTTAATTTTGATTTAACTGCAGTGGAAACAGAAAAAACTGTCTGCCCTTACCTTTGATAGTCCAGCTCTTTCTTGTGCTGCCTTCTGCTTCTTCCTTCCTGCAAACAAAACAACTGCTGTCAGCTTTTGTTTTAAAGCCCCAATATCATTTTTTAGAACCTACACATCTACATATATGCCTATTCGGCCTATAGCAGTTATAGCCCAGGCCTTTCACACAGCAGCCAGAACTGCTTTTTAAAGTGGACAATACAGGACAGCCAATCAGAACTGAGCTCTTGTACATATCAGTATTAAAGGCACAGCAACAAAAACAAAACTGTTGAACTCTACGGGATAAAGACAGGTTATGAAATGTTCATGTAGAAATGAATTACAAATGTTGCTGATACATAAAAACAGATTTCATGAATGGATCTCTGGAAATATAAAACACAAGACACCAAGTTTAGTCCCAACCCAAAGATTTATAAACGCTGCATCCAAATGACAGAAAGACAGAGCGAGAGTGACAGACAGACACACAGAGAGACTGAGAGAGACAGACAGACAGACAGACAGACAAAGACAGGTAAACATAACTCAGAGAGAGAGAAAGACAAATACACACAGAGACACATAAACAGAGAGGTGTGACAGACAGACACACAGAGAGACTGAGACAGACAGATAGACATAACTCAGAGAGAGAGAGACAGACAGACAAAGACAGACATAACTCAGAAAGAGAGACAGACAAACACACAGAGAAACAGAAAGAGACAGACACAAAGAGAGAAGACAGACAGACAGAGAGACACAGACAGACAGAGAGAGAAAGAGACAGACACACAGAGGAATATATAGACAGACAGAAAGATAGACAGATAGACAGAGATGGAGAGAGAGAGACAGACAGACAAACACACACAGAGACCCAGAAACAGAGAGAAAGAGACAGACAGACAAACACACAAAGACACATAAACAGAGAGAGGTGAGACAGACAGACACACAGAGAGACTGAGACAGACAGACAGACATAACTCAGAGAGAGAGAGAGACAGACAGACAAACACAGAGACACAGAAACAGAGAAAGAGACACACAAAAGAGACAGACAGAGAGTAAGAGACAGATGGATGGACGGATGGATGGATAGATAGATAGATAGATAGATAGATAGATAGATGGAAAGAGAGACAGACAAACACACACAGAGACACAGAAACAGAGAGAAAGAGACAGTGCGACAGACAGACACAGAGAGAAGATAGACAAAGACAAACAGACAGAGAAATAGACAGAGAGATAGATAGACACACAGAGACAGACAGAGGTAGACAGACAGATAGATAAAGATAGATAGATAGATAGAGACAGAGAGAGGCCGACAGAGAGAGTGATAAATAGACGGACAGAGAGAAAAATACAGAGAAGAGACAGGCAGAGAGAGCGAGACAGAGATAGAGACCGGCAGGCAGGCAGACACAATAGATAGAGAGAGAGAGAGAGAGAGAGAGAGAGAGAGAGAGAGAGAGAGAGAGAGAGAGAGACGGAGGACTGTAATACACTGTAAGCTACTTCAGCTGCTTTTGTTGTACTTATTCTTCGTCCAGACGATGCTAATCGCTGAACGTACTGACTGTATTTCTCTCTGGCTGAGCCGGTTTGTCGGCAGCGCCGGTGACGGACTGCTGGTTGAAACCCTCCGATTTCCAGCCTAAATCCGTTCGACTGGACCTCATACTAAAACCCGGCCGATAAAACGCTGAACTGACGAACAGTAAAAGTCAGCAAATCAGCTCGTTTAGCATCTGTGCAGCGCAGCGTGTCAGTCAGGGAAACACTCACGCTCTCTCAGCTTGCGCTTGAAGTTCGGGTCGCTCCGTCTCTTCCTGTCGAAGTAAATACAGTAACCGACGAACAGCGCCGCGCCGACTCCGGCAGCGATAGCGCTCGTCCTGCCGCCCATCATGACTCCGAACCACACTCGGTGTAAAAACTGTAGTTTTAGATACTGGAGGGCAGATTTATTACTGAGAGAGTCTGGGCATGACCCCTGCAGGAGAGGAGTAGAGGAAAGACCCCATTCAGCAGGCGCTTTCCATGAGGTGACAGCTGAGCTGTCTTTCATATTGCCTGTTCAAAAAAACCAGACGTATGGCCAGAAAGACGGTATATATGAGGGATACGACGTATATAAGACCTGGCATCAATGTATCGTGTGCACAGATGGATTTTAACTACTGTAAAAATAAAGTCAGGAAAAAAGGAAACGGTTCGATCTTAATTTATTTTAGATCAGAAATGTGTAATTCCAAAAGTGGGCGCTGGATGGCAGTAGCGAGCCACGGGAAATTTGCTCGAAGTAGGAAAATCACTGCTCAAACCTTTCTGGAAAAACAGTGGCAATATTTTTTTGAATCAGAGGTTTGGTGTGAAATGCTCCATTCTAGAGAAACTTACAGACTCAGAATTGTTCACAGTGGTGGTGATAGGAACCAGACGTCCACCTCTAAAAGCTCTCTCACAGAAAGTTATTAAATGAAATGTTTAAGAATAGCCTGATGTATAAGATGTTGTTAGATGTTTTGGCCTAAAATGTATTTGACTTCAATTTACTTTAATCTATTCATGGTGGAGGGATACATGGAGGGTGTTCCAAGACAAAACAGAAACCAAAGAAAACGTATTTTTGTCAGATTTATGCCTATTGTACCATCATCAACATTACATGTAAAAACTCACACGTAGGCACACGTAGGTTCACTAGCAGTTTTGGATAATACATAAATTAGCTATAATTGCATTGTAGACATTGTGACCCCTGGTCCCTATCATCACTGTAAAAATGTTTGAGTCTCTGAGTTACGATGAACCATTTCACATCAAACCAATCTAGAATGACTGCATCTCAAGGACAGAATTATTCTGAAATTTCTGAAAAAAAAAACAGTGGAATTTCCCTTTCAGGTTTTCTCTTTGCCACTCATCTGTATATGTCCTATATATATCATATGTAAACATTTCAAGGGTTCGTAGTAACAGAATCACCCACCTACCTTCAACACCGCTGCTAAATACTTTAAACAACCACAGATTCCTTTGGTCATATAACTGTGAATAAAACTGTATTGTGAAAGCAAAGTTCATAAATGTAAACTTTTACCATTCTTTAACATTTTAACATTTGCTGTAGTCTCAATGTGCACAGCAGAACGGCCTAGTTCCTTAACACAGGTAATACTTTAAGTCAGAGTTTCCCATTTACAGTCCTGCAGTTCATCTGCAATGTTCAGTTTCATGTTTTTCCTGATTCAGCTCCGGAAAGACTAGATCATTACATAATAACGTGACTCAGGTGCAGGGAAAACACGTAACTGGGCCGTGCAGGTGGACGACAGGCCTGGAATTGGGAAACACTGCTTTAGTCAGGATGTCGTGCACCTCTGAACAACAGACCGTGTGTTTTTCTAAATGCAAGTGCTAATTAGGAGCAGTCAGCAGTTGCATGTGGTTCAGACAGAGCGCAGGCCTCAGCTCTACACCCAGCACTACTAGCCTACATCAGCGCACGCAGCTGTTGTGGTCATACTTTATTAAAGGGATGGGTGCCTGATTGCATGTCGTCATTAACCACATGTTTTCTATGGGGATTCACTAAGGGGTGTGTACGTTTGGACTGGTCCCAGTTGACAGCAGAGGGAAAGATTATATTGTCTGAGCTACTCTGCTTTGTGTGCTTTGCTCAAGCCGGAAAGCCTTTAGCGTGCTTCAAGCTGTAGACAAAAACAGTAGTATTAGCAGCGACCGTCATGAAGCTTGAATTTTGTTCATTTTTATGAATAACTGTATGTAATACCAGTGAGAAACCCTCAGGGTGTTCTAGGCCTTCAGAGAATGTTTAATAATTTCTATTTTATGTAATAGGATCATCATACTAGCTGTATCTAAAGTCTGCAAGTATTGTAGTAATACTCTTAATTTTTTTATTTTGGTGGGAAACAAAAAGAGAAAAAATTCCTGAACCACCCAAAGAAAAATTATCCAATCAGAATATTTTCTCTGTGCTGTCTAAGTAGATACAGTCATGCAAGCTCTTCCATTGGTTAGGCCTTCAGGAGCTGAACTGAAGGCCTAATGCTTTAGATTAGCTACTACCAATTAGGGACTAACAGGGGAATCAACCATAGATTTCCAGTGGGACCAATTTTGTGAGAAAAAAAACTTTAGCTTTAGGCCTTCTGGAAGGCCTTGTGTGAGTGGTAGCCTAACCATTGCGCTTCATTCCAACTACTAAAAGATTCAAACTATGAAGTGTCTTTCACAAGCTTTAAATGTCTGTGTTTAATTTAGAATTGACAAAAATGTTCATGTGAATCACTGTTAGCTAAATGCTAACATATGACTAGAATCTCAATGGGGTGCGAGTGGAAGCAAAATGCTCGTAGAGGGTTTTTTTCATAGTTTTTGAAACTAAAGGCCTAGCTCTCACAATCATAATACCATATTAATAATACAGTAATACAATAGAGAAAATTGTGTAAAATTGTGAAAATGTTCTTTTTCCTTGAACAAATCCATATATTTTACAACTATACATTAATATATAGCATTGCTGTTCAAAAAAATGTGTATCTCCAAAAATATAACTTTAAGGCAGAAGGCAAAAATTCTTAATTGGATATAAGTTAACATAAACAGGTTTTATTCCAAGTGATCTTGGAGCATTTCTGTTGGTCTGTTCATCATGAAACTTTCACATAACATAAAGGGCTGCTGTTGCATTGAAATGATGTTGAAAATGAAAAAAATGGACCTACATGCTTTTTTGGACAGCGACGATTATATTTTTTACCTCCTCATCTTCACTGCTGTCGGGAGCACATCAGAATATGTAGGATGTGGGCCTACTTGTGCCAGTATGTATTACGTGGGGGATAATCTGTGGTAGTCTCTCGGATAACGGCTTATCAGATCACAGCTGATTCACAGCTGGGCCCTCTGTGCCAAGCTCTCGCTCCTTCAGGACATCTGTCCTCATAGTCCAGACATCACAGCTATCCGTCAGCTTAACCGCCGCCGTATTACTAGACTGTTCCTGGAAGTTGCTTTTACATGCCCTGCCATGCCACTCCCCTCTAACCACACTCCTTCTGGAGGCCTAATAACTGCCTGAGCTGGAACAGTGGGTGTGTTTGAGTAATGCGCATTCCGGACTGATTTCTTAAAACGATTAGCTCCTGGTTGCAGTGCTTGCATACGTCGTGTAGGTCATGGGATCTCCAAGTCAGATGACTATGAGGGCCATGGAGGACTGCCAGTGGGGGTAAATAGGGAGTCCTACAGTGGTTATTATGTGTGAGTAGGGCTGCACGATATGGACAAAGCACTACAATTGTGATTACACTGCTATATATTGTGATATATGACTGCGAGGAAAATGGACGACTTAATAGGGGTAAATAGGAAGTCCCACAGTGGCTACTATGTGCAAATTATCTGACAGTGATAGGATTACATGATATCAACGAAATACTAGTACTGCGATTATAATGCTACATATTACAACATATCTTGCAGTTGACTAATGACTGGCCTGCATTATTGTCCCCACAGTTTCTGTTGTTGGATTACATGAATACTTTGATTCATCAAAACTGACACTCATCTGGAACTGTGATTGGTCAAAATGTTCAGCGCGTACAGTTAATAAAAAAAGAGCTAATTTGCATATATTTGCATACTATATTCTCCTACAATATCGTGCCAATATCATGAGAACAATTAAATAGCGAAATACGGTGCAGCCCAAGCCCACGGTAAGTCGTGCTATGATTCAAACAATGTATCCTCTGCATCTGAGAAAGTTTCTCCTGTCGCCGCTCCATGCCGTACATGTATATGCACTGTTATTTTCTGAGGCATTTGCTGAGTGCAGTGTGAGAGCAGCTGGAGCAGAACGGTGAGTGCTTAGTGTTTGCTTGTTTTTTTTTTTGCAGGGGGAGAGCTAAGTCAGCACGTTTTGCTCTAACCTGGCTCACTGACTTCCTTCTTCTTCGAGGCTGATGCAATTATCTTTCGCTTTGTAATCTTCTATGTCCTCCACCATGCTTTTTAGGCTTGGCTTCCAAACAGCAAACTGCCAAGGCAGCACTTATGTGTCTACTTCCCAAACCTAGTCTGACTGGCACAGAGAAAACACTCACTAACAAAATGAAAGTGCATTGTAAGAGAAAAAAAAACTTAAAAAATGCAGAAAAGGCTTGGAGGCAAAGTTGACAGTAGAAAATAGTTAAATAGCAGTGTAATTCTGTGTATGTAATTATGATGATTTTTTGTTTGTGTGTTTTTAAAAAGCTACTGACATCATGGTTAGAAGATCACAGTTAGGATTTCAAGCCATTGCACGGATTTGTTCAGTTGCACCAGCAGCACCTGACTTCATGCAATGAAGGACTAGTCAGATAAAGTAGGTATTGGATGATAACTGTAAGTACTGGACTTCCTCAAGGAGAGATTTGGAAATGGTTAAGCTTACACATATCACATCATCACATCACAGTGTAGGCCTACTGTTTGTTTATTTCTATTTAATCTGATACAAATAAATGCTTAGTGCCCAGATAAATGGCTTTACACATTATACATATCATTCGAGACTTTCATACAATAATATACGAATACGTTACAAACGTGTGCACATATGTATATAATGCTGCTGTTGGAAAAAAAAAACCTTGTATCTCTAAAATGGTAACTTTACAGGAGAAGCAAAAAAATACTTTACTTTTTATGTATGTCAATGGAACCAGGATTGTTTCCAAGCCATATTATGCCGTTTCTTTTGGTCCATTCATCATGAAATTTACACACAATGTAAAGGCTAACAGGCATTTTCAAATCATGTCAAAAGCTGAAAAATGACAATAATAATACAAGTTTTGTTCTGACAGCAGCAATATGTACAATACTGTACACATGTATGTATACAGTATAGTGCAAAAGTTTTAGGCACCTAAAAAAACATTTATCTCAGCAGTAAAAGTGTTTTTGCCAGTGAAAACATTGCACATCATTAGAATAAATGCAAATGAACACAAATACAGTGCTTCTTGTATCAATGTAGTTTGTATTTATTCTAATATTAGTACTTTTCTGGGCAAATAAACACACACACACACACACACACACACACACTCACACACACACACACACTTCCCAAGCCGCTTATCCTTCTGGGTTGCAGGGGCAAATAAACACTGAAGGAGAACTCTGAGAACTTGGGCTGGAGTTCTGGGCAGCTTCTGTCCATAGCTAGAAGGCCAGAACCCCCTCATAGCTGTAGTAGGACTGAGGAACAGGGAGGTGATGGGGTGGCGGTGGGATTGCGAACACTTCGTCATGGGAACGGAAGGTGAGGATGTGAATTTATAGGGCATTAGATTGGAGGGGGAGGGGTTTCAGGCATGTTCCTCCCCAAGCATCAGTTATAACATAATTACATATCGCTGCTGTCAGAACAAAACCTCATATATCCAATTTTGTTGTTTTTCAGTTTTTTGACATAACGTGAAAACGGCTGTTGCCTTTTACATTGTGTCGAAAAATGTGGACCAAAAGAAGTGGCCTAGAATTACTTGGAAAAAAAAAGTCTGGTTCCAGTGACTTACATGAAAAGTAAAGTATGTTTGTAAAAAGTATGTATAAGGTGCCTTAGACTTTTTCACAGTATTTTAAATGAGTGGGGGAGTAAGCATTTCCAAACATCTCCTCGAGGAAGCCAGGAATTATGTGTAACTATCATGTGATGCCAAGTTTGGCTGAATCATCAAACTAAAATCATCTGAGATGTCAACTACTTTTTTGAAAACAAAGTAGTTATTCTAATTTATTCCGATGTTACATACTTGCTGCCAAAATAAATAGTTTTAAACAATTTTTAGGTGCCAAAGATTTTTGCACAGTACTGTAAACACACAAAAAAAGTTTTTAACATTTACAGTTTATTGGTGAAATTGTACATGATGGATGCTCTTTTCTGTCATTATAGTATTAAAAATATAAAAGTGTTTGTGTGTAAAAAGGCATTTTTTACTGTGTGTTACTGAAATATGCACCCGCACAAAGTACTGTCCCACACTGCAGATAAAAACAGATCCAGCAGCCCTGTGGGAAGAGCAGTTTCAGCAAAGGAGGAGAGGCCTATCACAAACACATCACATGACGGTAAATATCAGGGCTGTGGTTGCGGTGGCTATGTGATTTCTGTGTGAATGGTTCAGTTGGAGAGGAGGTTTTGGAGACGCCCCACCCTCACTCACTCACTCTCTCTCTCTCTTTCTCTCTTTCTGTCCCTCTCTCTCTCTCTTTCTCTCCCTCCCTCCCTTCTCTTTGGGGCAAACAGAGGTGTAATTATTTTTACTCAGGCTGCAGCTGCTTTATGTGAACTTTGGCAGGCGCAGTGCAGCATGGAGCAGCTCCAGGAGACAGGAACTGAAAAAATCCCCCCTCCGTTCTTTGGAATAATATACAGCACTTTTTGAGCTGCTGCCCAGGAACGTCCAGCTATAAAGCCCTCGCGACAGGCAGACCCTGTATTTTCCATGAACCCAGAGCGGCCTGTTTCGCTTCCAAAAAACGATGTCATCCGATGTGTTTTCAAGGAGGAACACGTAGTGGAACCTGGAATGGGGTGGTGTGGGTGGCTCGTAAGCTAGGAATTGGGAGATAGAGGGAGAGGTTGGAGAGAAAGAGGATAAGAGAGGGCGAGAGAGAGAGGGAGGGAGGGAGAGGGAGAGAGAGTCAGAGAGAGAGAGTAAAGCCTTTTTTGTAGTGCTGGCGTGGTCCTTGGCCTGGGGAGCCCATTAGGCCTCCTGCTCCTGGCCCAGTGCTTGGCAGCAGTGGTTTTCACGGTCAGTAAACAGTGGATCTCTCTCAGCAATCTCTCCGCTCCCCAACTCAAATCACAGCTTTCAGCGCCTGGGTCATGGGAGGTGAAACACACAAATGCTCGCTCGTCCCACCCTCACTGCGAGAGAACATTTTTTACTTGGACGCTACAGCCAGCCCGTTTTAAACGACGGTCTGGCCAAAATCTACACAATTTTCCCTTTACCTCAAGTATAGTCAGTTAGCCAAGACATGTTTGGGTTTGAACGCTGCTTCTTTAGTTTTTTAAACTTGAGCTAAATGGCTAATATAGCTAACAAGTAAGCTTATTGCCACAATCGAGCATTAAGCTAAGTGCATGCTCAAGTCAACGCACATTTACTTTAAATTTGAGTTATGTAATCTCAAATAGACTTGTTTCTGTGGTTTCTGACACTACATGGCATACTATTATCTGTAAATGGGCAAAAGTATAGCCTGTTGCTATCTTTTTTAGCTATTCTACATACTTTTGTCCAATTCTTTGTCCATTTTAAAGCCATAAGATAGGGTTTCAAAATAGAGCGGTAGAGGAAGCTGGACGAAACAGTGCATCTGTGTTCCAGCCCGACTTGAGAGAGAGTTGAGAAAATGGACATGATCTCTTTTCTTTCAGTAGGGGTAGCTGCTGCGCTAAGCTAGCACTCACCCTGCAAACACACACACACACACACACACACACACACACACACGTACTGTACACAGACACCCATATCTTAAAGAATGGTGTGGTGCTGGGTTTAGAGGTATAATTAGTAGATGCAACAGTGGCAATGAGATAAAATAACATTACTTAACAAAAGTAGCGGGTATAAACTGTTCTATGGTGAGGCGAATTTAATCATTAAAGCCTTTTAAGTGCGGTGGCAGTTAGGCTGCTTCCTATTATGGTGTTGAACAAGCAATGTGGCCACCAGCGATCCAATAATGCACAACTGAGAAACCAAATTTTACTTATTGTACCATTTTTTTAATCAGATTTTGCTAGTAGGAATATCCAGCAAGACCTCACCTCCCTCAATTCAATCAATGCCTTACATTCATTCAAATGCCACGTTTGTAGTGGCAGATCAAAAGGTGGCCCACTTTTTCCTTCATGGATTACTCCTTTATATATCTATCTGTGGACATATCTACTGGACACACACCAACACGATGCCCTTTCGTAGCTCATAGCTCTCATGCTACCAATGCCACACATGTTGTCAGTTTGAATGTCTGCGGATGGAGGCTTTGAGGTGTTCAAAATCTGCCCTGTATCACATTATCAAGCGGGCAGGAGAGGATAGTTGATCTGCACCTGTTCAGCCGCTCTGTGTTCAGCCCCTGTGTGCTTCTGCCATTAGCGCCAGCCAGCCAGGCACATCCACGGGAGCGGCTTGGCAGAGGTCACCGGCGCTGCAGATGGCCCGGGATTGATGCTCTGCATGCAGTGTCCGCCTGCAATGGATCTGATTAAAGCCTTTGAAAAGAGACAGGCATTGATCACGTGTGGGCACATCCGAGCATACCAATTAAGCCTTTTGAACTGCCTTCAAATTATATCGGGATTGTTTAAATCCAATGATTAAAGAGCCATGAATAGCCATTATTGAAGTGAAACATTCTTTTATCCTGTCATTGCTTTTAAAGGGGGGCCAAGCACTTTTGGTGTGTCTTTTGTGTGTAATATGCTAGTCGGCTGCAGCACAGGGCGACACAGCAAAAAAAAAGAGGAGGAGACGGTCGAACAGGAGGCTTCTTTTCTTGTGCTCCGCCGCCTCTGAAACCGTGTAAGCAGGATTAGCTTTACACTCCATCACTTTTCCTGCAGTGACTAGCAGGGCCTCTGGAGACGTCTGCAGGGGATTAGCCGGCTGGGTCCAGCCTTAGCGGGGTTTCCCATAGTCATGGCCTTGAGCCTGTGAAACTGGAGATGGTGGGGGGTGTTGGGGGGCCGTTACAGTCTCTGGGCCTCTGGGTCTCCCACCGCACACATAGGGGAAGCTGTTTCCACATCTATGCACTTGTTTTTATAAGTGGGAAAAATGTAAATAGTGCTCCAGCCATGGAACTGGTGGCCATTTTGAGACTTATAGCTGGGTTTTGCAAGCAGTGGCTAGACAAAAGTGGTTTGTAAAAGAGACATGTTGAAACAGTTAAGGCCTACCTATTGTTATATTATTGTGTCCATAATTTCTTTTGTTTGTATTGGTGGTTTTAGGAACCCACTACAATCTAGTACTGCTTAACTGGTGAAAAAAACATGCTAATCCAGACTCTTCGAGTGTGTTTCGGCTAAACTTGTCTTAGCTAATGGGCTACATCTGGGGTAAGTGGAAAATTGGGTGAATTAGATTTTAGATTTTTAGAACTCTGTACAATATTAGAACTTTTTTTGGATTTCAACACAATTTTTTATCTCCAATTTAGTCATGGCTAATTCCCACCCATTAGCTAAGTCTCCCCCTACCCAGCTGGCAGGGACATGAGAAGCACCACCATATCTTTTCCACATCTTGTCACTGGACAGCTCAACACGCTTGGAGGAGAACACTAAGTAACAGTTCTGACACCCATGTTGGCTAACACTGTGCTGAGTGATGGGAGGAGAGTTGGGGCCAACCTTCCCGCCCAGAGACAACCAAGAATGTGGCCAGTTAAGCTCTTGTGGACTCCCAGTCATGGATGGCTGTGGCATCACCGCATCACTTGCTAAAAGAGAAAAGTTGTTTCTAAAACAAACATATGTTCATATGGTCACATAAGCCATTTTAAAATAGACATATTAAAAGGTCTACTTATTACTAAATTTTTGTGCCTATAATTTTTATTATATGTGTAGGTGTTTTCAGGAATCCAGCAGAAACTAGTGCTGCTTAACTGGTGAAAAACACATTTGCCCTTACAATAATCCACACTCTTCGAGCATGTTTTGCTACAGCCTGTATGATACTGCTGAACTATGCAGGATGTGTTTTGCGTCGAATTCCTCTGCCTGCATATTGTGTTCCGAGGCTTTGAAGCCTTTGTTTCAGGTCAAGACTCACATGAATACATTGGCACGGGCCCGAGGCCATATTTTCTGACTGAGTTTGGGAACGCGAGCTTCAGAAAACATTTCCAGTTTAGTTGCATTTACTTAGCCTCCCCTTTTCTCTCTCTCTCTCCCCTCTTTTTTCTTCCTCGCTCCCTGCCTGAAGCTCGCCTCAGGAAATACTCAAATGATGAAAGGCGCTGGTCTTTTTTCCCCTCTCCCTCCACACATTCATCATCTGGCTGTTCTCGTTTCCTGTTTACATGGCCAGGGGCAGGGCACCTCCCAGTGAAAGAGACGAGTCCTCTGATGATGCAATCCCACCAAACCACCCACCACCCCTACCCCACCACCTCCATTTCCCCTCCCTCCCCAAATTCTGCTCCCGACAGAAAGACACACAACATTTCTTATCCTCCAGCGCCGCCATTCACCCCATGTTGAGCGATCTTTCAATGTCGAGGCTCTGCCACCCACGCTTGCGGCAGCTTAACATCTGCTGTCTATGCCTGCCGCTAATGACGGCCATTGATAAGGTACAGGTGTGAATTCTGCTATTTGCGTCGCAGCAAAAGGAGAAGTAGGTTGAAAAGGCAGTGACAGGAGGCAGCTGTCAGCTTTGCATTTTTTTTTCCATAAAGTCAGAAATCTCCCCAGGTGCTCAGCCAAGGTCATTGGCTAGCAGCTAGCAGCAGCGCCGCATGGAGCCAGGCCGCATGCTGACTCTGCACTTTTTGCAACACAGCCTTGCTTTTGGTGCGCCAGCAAAGAGGAAGTTTGTGTTGGATGCTTTTTATTGTGAGTTCTGACAGTAACCACATTAAGGTCCAGGCTAAACAGGTGATGTAGCATTATCCTGTTTAAACGAGTGAAACAAGGCCTTTGTTGCTCATAGCACTAGCACAGGCTCACATCTCAGGCCTATCATTTCCACATGCCCATTCAACACTGTATCTGCGTAACCATGTTCAGGGCTAATAATAAGCCTGCATCTGAGAAGTGGCAGCCATTTTGATGACGGGTCTGCTCTCTATCAGTCCTCACCAGCTGCCCCCTTCAGTAACCCAGCCTTTTGTTTGTTTATTTTCATCCGTCCCTGGAATGTGATGGACGTTGTAAGGTACAGCTGTCCTAAAAATACAGACCTTCCATCTTAAAATATCCCCAACCCTTGCCCTTCCTCTCCCCAGAACCCCTCCACCACCACCACTACCAAGGAGTGTCAGCTGCTAGTGAAGGTAAAGAGGGAAATGGAGCCAGAGGGAGGACGTTAAAAGGGCAAACGAGTTGATACCCCTGCAGCAGGGCTGAGTTACAGAGAGCCTGCCCGGCCACGCGTCCTCTGCCCTGTCATACGAGATGGGTGACAGATGCCGTGGCCTCCAGCCCGTCGCAGTAAAGGCTGCCTAAGCACCTTTTCGGTGTGCCAACTCTAGTTCGCCCACTCTGCAGAGAGTACCATAGCTCTACGCCAAGCATGCGTTACTGCTATTTGCTGACTTAAAGTGCTTCAATCTGGAGCTATATGGCTAATGTAGCTAACAAGCAAGAGCTTATATATAGCATTGTGGGAGCTGCTTGCTTAAAATATCACACTTTCATCAAACTATACAGCCTTCCCCCAAACTATACAGAGTGCCATATCTCTACGCACAGGCAGGTTACTGCTATTTGTTGACTTAAAGTTAGAGTTCAGCAAAAGTTCCACTTATTTCAAATGTAGCTGATCAGCCAAGACGTGTTTGCTAGTTTAGTTTGATTCTGGAGCTACATGGCTAATATAGCTAACAAGTAACAGCTTATATTTAGCATTGTGGGAGCTGCTTGCTTAAAATATCACACATTCCTCAAACTATACACTATACATATACCTTTTTATGCGCTTTCTGTTACTGTATGCCATACTATTATCTAGAATTATGGACTATAAGTATGCCACATCGCTAAAAACAGTAGCAGCAGCCATCTTGAAACCTGGATTGCTATCGTTCCAATGTCATGGTGGGCTTTTTACATTTTCTTCCTCTTTCTGTAATGGAGGACAATGTCACCTTGAGCTTTCCAGTGAGATACAGTAAAGTAATAAGAAGGCTTTTCTTAATTGTGTGTAAAGCACCTCATTTTGAATCATTTTGGTTCAGCACTGTGTTACCAGTACACTGGTACTACTGTGGCCTTTCAGCCTCATCTCAGTGCTGGATCCAACCACTTCAGCCAACAAGTGCTGTTCCCTCTCCTCCCATAATCCTCTCTCTCATTGTATAGAGTGCCGCGTTGATGAATAACTGTGACAATGCTGAAGCATGTTTATTTTCGAATCCGTGAGCGTCGCCGCACCAATTTGCATCTGAAAGAGCCGTTTGATGTCTTTATCTGAAACACACAGAGCTTTGAAGCCTCTGACTGTAACCGTGTTTGTTTTTCCAATGTGATGGAAGGAAAGGGGAGGGGGATTAAGTAATGCAAGTTTTCCAAAGTAATCACAACGAGGCAGAGTCTAAAGAGGACACTCTGAGAAAAACACATCTCGCTCCCTCTTCCTCTCGCCAGCCAAACCATTCTGCCTAATGTGCAGCTCTCTCGAACGAAACTGACACTTTGCTGATTAACGAATCAATTAACACGGCTTGGACCAAATGTCTGCTTTCCACTCAGTGGTGCTGCTTCTAATATAATCCCCCCGCAGAAAAGGCTTTTAAATCGGAAGTGGGTCTGAATGAAATCCAGCTGGTAAGGAACACTTGTGGCTTCGCGGCACCCTTTGGGCCTTCCTCTTCTTCTCGTCACATGTCTGTTATCTCCGAATCAGGCAAACAGTCAAAACACGGTTAACTCTTTCCTCACACGCCTCACCTGAGACTTGTTGGTACACGCTACTTTGCAGTTCACAGTAAATCAGTTGTACCAACTGCACCAGCCTGTCCAGCAACAGCAGCTGCAGCTCTTTATAGCAGAGCTCTTGTTTTTATATATGTATTTGTGTCTTGGGCTTAGAAAGCACTGTAGAAGCTTCAGATGTTACACTTCCCTTCTAAGTTTCCAAGACAACAGCAGCAGAACTGCCAGAGATACCAGTGTTTATTTTTATTTTTTTCACAAATTTATTAAGTGTATAACTATTTCAATGCATTATTGAAAACATTTATTTACGCGGAAATCATGTATGGAAATTTAAAACTATATCGCTAATGCCTCTTCGCTTCTTCCATTTACGATCTTTCTTGAAAAGCATCATCAGTGCCCAGAATTAGGCATTTGGGTAAATTCTATCTATTTTACCTCCCTTACAGTTTTATAAGATCACTATTAGGGGACATGCTACTTTGCAATCTTTTAGTTTTTTTGAATGAAATTCAAAAAAGCATTTTCAGAGCCAAACAAATCTGTGTAGAGTATAATTAGAAATTTTGGGGGATTTTTACCCATTTAGCTGCACAATTGCAGAATGCTTCCCAGATGGGGGTTGAAGGCTAGCACATGTGCCACCATACCTTTTCAAACTGCTGCTAACCCATTAGACAGTTCAACATGCTTGGAGGAGAACACTAATTGCCAGTTACGTCAGCTGGCACATGCCCATATTGCCTAGCATCATGCTGAGTGATGGAGGGAGACGGAGGGTCAACCTACCCACCTCCAGAAAGCTAGGCCAATTATGCTCTCTTGGACTCCTGGCTAAGGATGGCTGTGGATCTTGTGACAATATAGCCAATGCTTGGATGGTCGCATCATAATGTAGCACATAACATATTGGAAATTTAATCAAATCTTGACCTTAGGACCTAAAATTTCTTCGAACTTGACCAATGTGTTCCATTGCACCCCTAGTGCTCAAATTTTCACAACTTTAAAAATAGCACTTCAACACTATTCTCATTCATATTGAATTGAAGTAGGAAGTATTAACTTTAGAGCGAAAGAAGAACTGTTGGGATGTTGCTGACTCATGCGCATGCGTCCATTTCCAGAGAAGAGAACCATTTATGCAACCGTTAGCGCCGTGCAGACAAACTGAAATTTCACAATTGTGGTTAATTATAAGGGGTGAGTGATGTAGCCTTTTACACAGAAGTGCATATTAAGCAATCAAAGTCTCTTTTAAAATCATAAAAGATCTTATCCAGTGAAACTGTATCTTCAAGTGTTGAAAAAGGATATCAGTGTCAACAGTTCATTCTGCAGTGTATATACACACCAAAGCTCTAGAAAGATTTGTTCTGCGTTTCATTATTGCTTATATGTCATTTGCTTTTAGTGAGAAGAAGTGCAAAGTCTCAGTTTATTTGGATAGTCCACTATAGTCCCCTTTAGATTATCTACAGATGTTCAAATTGTTAACAAACTATCCGTTGAAGCTCAGTTGATTCTAAGCAGTGGTGGGGTTAGGGTTAGGATTTGGACCAGGGTTGGGGCTGGGACCAGGACCAGGGTGAGGGTTGGGTTTAGGTATTGGGATAAGGTTAAGGCTAGGGTTAGGATTAGAGCCAGGTTTAGAGTTAAAGAAAATTATGGTCAATTTAGTAGATAATTATTTGAATGTAATTTATTTAAGTAAAGTGGAATATCCACAAAGTGTTACCCAAAAAATTAAAAATATGCATCAGTGTAATCATTCTTTTGGCAAATTTGCACATGCACAAGCTAAATTTGAAATTGAAGTCAGGCAGTGTGCATAATCAATAGATCCACTGCATTCTCCAAAAACAACAGCTGCTAAGACAGTAGATTTGTGCACCTTTTTCAGTGCAGATCTGTAAATGCATGTGTTGCATGTCTTCTACAGTTTTGTTGAAATTGTTGTAAAAAATATTACAAACTTGACAGAGATTCACAACTTCAGTCACGATGTTCTTCAACATTTGCCACCTATTAAAAAAAAGAAAACAGTTCCACATGTGTGCCTTCTGTCACCATGGCAACGTGGCGTTCTGAAGCGAAGCACCGTTGCCAGGTAACGGCGCGTGGGTGTGTGAAGGTCGGTGGGCGGGGCTTTGTGAGGAGAAGCGAAGTGGAGACAGAAGCGTGACCAGATTTTTAAAAAATGTGTTTTCCCACTTTCCCACTTTCACTTCTGTATTCCTGGACTGTTTAGGCTGGTCATATTCCCGTACATGAGCTCATGCTGTTTTCCTCAACCTGGTTAATGCAAGATATTGTTCTGTCAAAAAGGAAAACACTGACTTCACCTTCACGCTCTAACTGGCCTATTTAGCAGTGACTTATTTTAGGCCTGTGCTTATCACAGTGTGTCTACAGTGGTTGTTTTGCCAGACAACTGCCTTTTAGTGAGGTGTGAAAACTAGGCCGTTGACTTCTATCCGCCGACAGGAGATAAAATCTGTTAAAACAGCACTCGGCGGTGCTCTCCACATCAGGCTTTCACATGCCCACAGAGCAGCTGGTTTCCTTAAGTGAAACTTTTTTTTTTTTAAAAACGCAACTGCATATTTCGGTTGAAGAAACAAAAGCAGAAGTTGCTTAACCAGATGAAGCAACTGAGGAGGATTCCTGAAAACGTTTCATCATGACTGCTCTGTACTGTAGGCGCCCTCTTAGTCATGCCCGTAGGAATGTGCTGTAATGTAAACAGAGAGCACAAAGGGCACAAAATGGCTGACCTTGCCTGTTAAACAAAGGGGAAGAATCGGCACGTCACACTGGCTCAAAGTTACAGGCGTGAAGAGCCAGTGTTCACTGTAATACTTCCTTTATGAGTCTTAAAATATGCTACCAGCGACCATTAAGGACAGACAGGATGTTATTGAATGTGCTGTCTATAAAGTATTTGAATGAACAGCACCACTGAAATGAGAAAAGCAATGGGTTAGTGAAAATCACTCTTTAGAAAACATGGTTCTTCAAAGGTTTTTACTAAAGGGAAAGGTTTTATTTAGAACCGCGAGTTCTACATAGATCCATTTCATGCTTAAATGGTTCTTTGCATGGTGAAATGGTTCTTTACATTGATGGAGAATGCATTGTACATAGTTATATATAGAACTTTTTTGAAAAAGGTTCTTTACAGCACCAGAAAAGTTTCTTGTGTTTACAAGGTTGATATCATAACAATAGAAGAACCCTTTTTGGTGCTATATAGAACCATATACAATGCATTCTTCATCAATCTGAAGAACAATTTCACCATGTAAAGTACCACTCAAGCATGAAATTAGTGATAGTTCATTAGTTTAGTGCTGGAGCTATGAGGCTAATGTTGCTAACACTTCTCAAATCTTAACTAAAACTTTAAAGTCTTCCTGCAAAACTTCTGTCAACACACTCCAGGTCTTGTTTTAGGTTTTGCAAACTTGTGGATGTTATTTAGGAGGGGGGTTCTCAATCTTTTCCACCCCAAGGCCCACCTGTTTATCGCTAGAAAGCATGAAGGCCCACAAAACTCGATGGGCCTCATTCACCAATTTCTTCCTAAGGTTTTTCTTAAATTTCTTCTTGAGGAAGGACATAAGAAAAAGTCTACGTCAGATTTGTGACGTGTTCTTAAACCGCAGAATTGTTCCCATCTTTGTGCTCTGTTCTTGATTCTGTTCTTACCAAAGAACAAATCCCAAATAAGAAAACATTGATGAATGTCAGAATCTTTGTGAAATGGGAATGAAATGTTTTTGCTTAAAAATGTCATTTTTGGGAAATTTTCAACACAGCAATATGTGGGGGCCTACCCTTGCAATACGTGATGTGTGTCAGTAAACATGAAATATCAGCAGAATATTGGTGTGAGTGGACAACTGAAAGGTCAAGTGTTTCTAGAGGCAAAGGGCAAAAAATCTGACAAAGATGCCTTTGTGCACTTTTACTGAGTCAATTTTATTTCCACTGATTTTTCCAACAAAGTGCCATCACAGGCCCACTACTGACCTCTGGGCCTCTTCAGTATAGGTCCAAGGACCACCAAGGGGTGCCACGCGACCCACTTGTGGTCCTTGGCCCAGTAGCTGAGAAACCCTGATTTAGAAGACAGTAAGAACTTCAAGAATGAACAAAACTTCACTGTGTAGCCGAATGCTGCAGGCAGCTATTTTAGACACCAGATGCTCTGCTGAATTCCCACTCTTTCTCCTTTGCATGCACGTCACGCATGTAGCACGGGCATATGGACACCACATACTACATGCACAATTTCTGCTGTTTCTGTTTATAAGCATATACAGTTGTATGTATGAGTTTGGGTACTCTGGTGCAAAGAATTCTCTACAGAGAACACACTTTGGCACAATTACTGCTTTTTTGTTGAATTTAACATATTGGGGAAAAACACTTAAAAATGTGGCCTGTTCAAAAGTTATGGCACATTTTATGTTTTATTTTTCCTAGGTGTTCCAATCACCAAATAAGTAAAAATTATGCACTAAAATTAGCAGGACCTGACATAATTGATGTTCCTTTTAGAGAAAGTGTTGACTTTTTTTGTGTTTATAAAATCAACAATAAATGTCATTTGACAGGCATGCAAAAAGGAAGTTGGAATACAGCCCAACACCTGTTGCCTAAGGTGGCTTCCCACAGCATTTAAGCTACACAGTAAAGGTTTATTCATTTTTATAGTTCACCTAAACCACATAGACAAGACCTGGATGCAGACTGAGAGACATTTTGGGGATGTATTTATGGAACATTTTTGGGTGACTATTGACTTCCAGTATCTGTTAACAACGTTAACCTTCTAAACTAAAGAAGCAAATTTGGACACCAAACATATGACCAGCTACATCTGGGGTAAGTTGGTAAATCATGATCATAGATTTCTAGACGTAAGAACAGACAAGATGTTATAAAATGCACTGTCTGTAATGTTTAAGTAAGAATGGCTTGATTAACAGCACCACAGAAATGAGTGAGCCTTAAATAGACCACTTTGACAGTGAGGGGGATCTGAGTAGCTTCTTATTAGCAAAGCTGCCATGGCTTCTGACTTTACAAGTCAAATGTTAAACGTCTGCTTGAGATTAGATCATAGCTGTAAATATTACACTCTTGTCGAATGTTTTGCCTGGGCGCTTTGCAAGGCCGAAGCCTTGAGATAGCCGCGTTGTTCCAAAATGGCTGCCAGAAGCGGGGCTGGCGGAACTTTCCTTGCCCTTCTGTGCCGCTCCACGGTGCATGCTCCACTTCCATAAATCAGCTGGCTGCAGCGCTCCCACCGCTGTCCCACCAGCTGACTGCTTGGATCGCTATCAGGAGCCAGAGTCTCGCCTCCAGATTTATCCCCATGACCTTTGACCATTACGCCGTGTATTGCGCAAAGAGCCGGCCTTCAGCTGAAATTCAGCCCGCCCTTCCTGTGGCCTTTCTCAGAAATGCCCCCAGCAACCAACATGCTTTGCACATGTCTGCACAGCCAGGCTCAGGCCACACAACTTTGCCACAGCCGCATTCTTTTTTTTCCTTTCCCATGGTAACCGGTTGCCTTATCAAGCCCGGCCAGGTTGTGTTGTAAGGCTCGGGAATCCGATTACAAAAGCATGTTTTGTTTCATTGTTTGCTCTTTAGGGATTGTCTAGTGAGCTTTTTCACCGGTTACTCTCTGTGTGTGTGTGTATACGGGTGTAAGTGCATGTGTGCATTCTTACAATCTGTGTCACAACAACGCCTGCAGCAGTGACCTATCATAAATCTTGGTATGCACTCTCTTTTCTTCACTGACAACTGGTGTTTGGAACGAGGCCAAGCATTATTAAGGGTTTTGGAGGCGAGTGAAAAATGCCCTTTACCCACATGACGTGCTCTCTGAAGTCAAGTCAGAAACACACCCAAGTGACCTGAATCAATATCTCATTTTACCGTCTACCAGCATAGCTCGGTTTCAGGTCAGCCATTATACAGTCATGTCTGTTTTATGTCTGTTTGGTTTAACCACAGTACAGAATCTGCATCCAATGAAAACACAGTTCTGTTGGAGCAGCACAGCAGGTTTCTGAGTACAATACTACGAAATACTACAAGCTGAAATCAACACACATATATATCGCTGTTGTTGGAACAAAACCTCGTATCTCCAAAATGGTAACTACAGGAAAAAAAAGTGTGTTTTATCATATTAAATCTAAAAAGTGAGTTTTATATCATATTAAATCTGGTCCTTTGGTCAAATTGGACTCCTGATTTTTTGGCAAAAACCCAAGTTTGTCATATGAAAATTAAACGTGATACGAAACACTCAAACGTCACTGTTAAATGTTTATCTAATGTGTAACTGAACCATATTCCATAACTTTATAGCTAAGAACAAGGTCTATGCCATTTTCCTCATCACACTAAATCACTTAGTTGATGGACATGAATGCGTTAACCAACAAACTAGCAAACTAGCAAAAATGCTAACTAGCATTACACACATTCCACAATCTAAGTGCAGATTTGTTTCATGAAAATCCCAAATCAACCAAATACACTGATATTCAGCACAACAGGAAAGTTAATTGTCTTGTATGAATGAAGAAAAAGCTTTTGCCATCAGCTAAAGAATCTGCAGTGCTGCTGTGGAAACGTCGAAGGAGTTAAAGTTCAGGCCGCAGCCGAGCGCTGTCGGGGAGGGAGGGAGGGATGGAGGGAGCGAGGGAGAGAGAGAGAGATGGAGGGAGAAACTGCAGCTCTTGTGGAGTGAGTGACGTGAGCGAGGCCGGCGTGACCCTGCATTCACCTACAGCTCAAGCTGCCAATTCGCCAAGGACGGGAAGATTACGGCCGGCCCCGAAAAGGACGTCCACTTGGCTGGGCCGTGCCTTCATTGGAATGCGGGGCTGTATCTCTGCTCCCTGAGCAACTTTCCCCAAACAAGTTTAACAGGAATTAACGAGAATTCAGCGGACTCTTATGTAACATTTGTTTGTTTATATGAGTAGGGTCTTTCTTTTTTCTTTCTCGAGAGCAGCTCTAATTTGTCATTTATGGTTTGTTTGATTTGCTTATTCAGTGCAGTATTATGCAACGCTGGCTTGTCCTGATTGTGCGGCAACGTAAACCAAGCAGCTTCTGAATAAAGTGATCTTACAAGACATCACATGCCTCGGGCTGGTTAGATAAAGTAGAACATGAACTTCCTCCCGAAGAGTCGTCTATAAATATGGAGCAGGATTTTGGCTCTGGCCTGTTTTAACCCCTTAATCTCAGTTATTAACCTTAAGGCTGGTTACTTAGAAACTACCATGAATTATTCAGTATCTATATGTTATTTAGTATTTACAAGGAATACTTGGTATATAGTATGAATTATTCAGTATCTACTATAAATTGTTCTGTATCTACAAGGAATACTTAGTATCTAGTATGAATTATTCAGTATCTACTATAAATTATTCCGTATCTACAAGGATTACTTGGTATTTAGTATGAATTATTCAGTATGTACTATAAGTGATTCAATATCTACAGGGAATACTTGTTATCTACTATGAATTATTCAGTATCTACTAGGAATTACTCAGTTTCAACTATGAATTATTTAGTAATTATTATGAACTATTTAGTGTTTACTATGAATTATTTAGGATCTATGAATTTTAAGGTATCTACTAGAAAAAAAAATATTATCTACTATGAATTATT